>NW_026865603.1:0-118272 GCF_026571515.1 Ruditapes philippinarum
AATGAAATAATATTCAAAAGAAGTAAAGCTCTATTGTTTGGGGGAATAAAAAATGTTTGGAAAATTAACCCCTTTTAAAAATTTTTATGACTTTCCAAAAAAATTTCCTTTTTAACCACACACAAAAAAATGTAATTTGGGTTAAATTTTTTTAAATTTTTTAAAAAAAACCCTTTTTTTTAATAAAAACAAAAAGGGGCCCCCGGCCCCCAAGGGTTTGGGCCCCTTTCCCCTAAAGCAGGAAAACCCAACCCAAAGACGAAAAACAAGGGGGGCGGGGAAAAATTAAAACGGTCTTTTTTTTTAAAAAGCGTTTAATTTTTTAAAAACAGTTTGAAAATTTAGGTTTTTTTAAAATTTCCAAAAAAAGATCAAAATCACCTTTTTCAACCTTTTGTGGAAAAACCAAATTTTATTTTTAAACCCCTTTAAAAAAATTTTAAATATTTAAATTAAACCCAAATTTAAAAAAAGGGTCATTTTAAACTGTCCGGGGGGTGTTAAACCCCATTGAAAAAACTTAAAAAGTTTTTTAAATTTTTTTTTCCCCGATTTTTTTTCCCAAAAAAATATTTTGACGGGGGATTTAAAAAGGGGACAATTTTTTTTTTCAGGTTTTTTAAAAAAAATTTATTTTTTCCCCGTTTTTTCCCCGGAAAATTTGGCAAGGATTTTAGTATTAAAAAAATTAAAACTGTCGGGTTTTATAACCATTCGTAAATTAAAAAGGGGTTAAAAAAATTGTATTTAAAAAGGGAGTCCCTTTTATCCATAATGACATTACAAAAAAAAAATATTAATAAACCCTTTAGGGAAATACAATTTTTGATTTCATTTTTTATTTTTACCCTTTTAAAAAGAATTTGTAAAAATTTTTAAAAGAGTTTTAAGGGATAATTTTTCTTTCTGCCCAATTTTTTATTAAACTCTTACCCTAAATGGGAACTGGAATTAAGAACCCCCTTTTTCCCAAAAAGCCCTTTAAAAAACAGCCCCCGGACGGGGGATATTTAGGAAAGGGAAAAAAAAAAAACCCCAATTAAAAAATTCCAAAAAATTTTGATTAAAAATTTTTTTGGAAATTTTTTTTTTTATATCCTACAAAACCCTTTTTTTTTTTGAAGTTAAAAAAAAAAAGTTTTTATTTACCATTTCCCTTTCCCCCTATTTTTTTAAGTTTTGGTTAAAAAATTTCAGGAAAATGTTGTTTTAAAACTTTTATTAACAAGTAAAAAATAAGGTAAGGGTTAGTAACTGCTTATTTTTTTCTACAAGTAGCAAATTTTTTTGTTTTAAACTTTTTAAAAACAACTTTTCCAAAAATTCAATGACTGGTCAGCCAAAATTATTTGTTTTAAAAATCCTTTTAAAAACCTTTTGAGCCCCTTTTCCCCTTTCCTACTTTTTTATTTTTTTTAAAAAGGCTAAACATTTTAAAATTTCTTATTTAAAAAAGGTTTGGGTTTTTCCAGAGTTATTTTGGAAAAAGTAAAAAAAAAGGTCATCTAAAAAACCCCTGAAATGGTAACCCAAAAGGGGCCCCCCAAAAGGGAAAGTTGAAAAATTGGGAGGAAAAAGGGGCTCATTTTTTCCTACGAAATAGCCTTGAATATTTGTCATTAAAATAAAGTTTTTAAAAAAAAAAAAAAAAATTTAAAAAAAAAAAAGGGTTTTCTTTCTTTTTTGTTTTTATTAACTTTAAAGATTTTTAATAAAAGTAAAAAAAACATAAACCATTAAAATTTTTTTGGTGTGTGTGGGGAAAAAAAAATTTTTGGGGTCATGAAAATTTTTCAGGGGAAAATTCCACATTTTTACTTTTAAAAAAATAGAGGGGTTTTTCTCTTTTGGGAATTTTTATTTCATTTAATTTTAATGAGTAAAACCCGGGAATTTGTGTTTATGAACCCACCCCCAGAGAAAAATAAGAATTTTCCTTTTCTCCTTAAAAAATTTTTTTTGTTTTTTTAAGTTAAAATTAAAAAAAGATTTTGAAAACCCCTTAAAATACTTTAGTTTACCAAAAAAAACTTTTGTAATGCCCCGGGCAAATGAAATTTATTCACAACCCCTTTTAAAATTTTTATTTAAGTTTTATATTTGTTTGAAACAGGCAATAAAAGTTAAAAATTTTTTAAAAAAATTTTATTTTAAAATCTTTTAAATAATAAATTTAAAAAAAAAACAACCCGAATAATTTTCATGAATTGGGGGCAAATAATTTTTTACTTTTTTTTTAAAAACAAAAGGGAATTAAAAAAAACTATTAAGAAAACTTTTAAAATTTTAATTTAAAAAAAATTTTAAAAAATTTTTAAAAACAAGAATTTACCCAAAAAAAAAACCAAAGATTGGTTTTTAAAAAATAAAACAAAAATTTTGTCCCTGATCTGCTGTATAAAACAAATTTTTTAAAATTTGGGAAATTTTTTAAAAGAATTCCCCAGGGAATTTAAACCCCTTTCAAAATTTTGTAACAATTTTTCCCCAAATTAAAACCCATGTATTTTAAAAAAATTAAAGAAATTTTAGTATTCTCTATTAAAGTGAATTTTTTTTAATTTAAAAAAGTGGTTTAAAAGTTTTAAACTTTTAAAAAGGGGTTTTTTCCTTAAACTTAAAATTAACAAGATCATTAAATTAATTTTTTAAAACCTTTTAGGAAAAAAAAATTTTTTTATTTTTTACTTTTTGTTGATGTGAAGGGTTAATTCAAAATATCCCCTAAATTTGACAAATTTTTTGGAAATAAATTATTTAAAAGAAAAATTTTAAAAGCCAATAAAGATTTAAAAACCCAAATTTTTAAAATTTTTAAAAAAACATGTATTTTTAAAACCCCCTTTCCAAATTTTTTGTTTCTTTTTTAATTACTTTATAAAAATTAAGTTCCCAAAATTTTAAAAACATGGAACCTTTTATATTTTTTTAAAATATTTTTTTACTCCCTTTTAGGGGGTTCACTTTACTATTTGTGTTAAAAACAATTATAAAATTGTTTTTTTCCCCTTTTCTTTTTTCTCGCAAAGGGAAAAAATATTCCTCGGGGTTTCTGTATTTTAAAACGTCGCCTTTCAAGTTAAGGGATTTCGGGCCCTTTCAAGTAAAATTATACACCCTTTACAAAACTTAAGGGCCCTAAAGGTTAAATTTTTTTTATCATTTTGTTTCCCTCTTTGAGTTTAAAAGCAAACATCTTTTATTATTGGAATTTTTTCAAAATTAATGGGCTGTTTTTGAAAACCCCGCTACCAGTTTTTTAATTTAAGGGGTTGGGGGGGGAACAAAAAAATACCCAAAAATAAAACAAGCCCTTTAAACATATTTCCCCTTTTATATTTTCTGGGTTTTAAATTTGGGGTTCCCCAAAAATTTCATAGGGGAAAAAAAATTTTAAATTTTAAAAAAAAAAGAAAAAAAAAAAAAAGAAAAATTTTTTTTTTGTTTTTAAAAAACCCTTTTTTTCTCATTTTTTATTGGGAAAAAATTTTAAATTTTTTTTCCTTTTACAAAATTATTAACAAAGGGTTTGGAAAAAAGGTGTTTTATTTATTTTTTTTTGATAATTGGGAACTTGTTTTTTTCTTTTAAACAATTTAAAAACCTTTTAAAAAACTTTTTATTTTTATTATTTTAAACCCTTTAAAAAGGAATTTTTAAAAAATTTTTACCAAAAAAAAAAAGGGGAAAAATTTGGGCTCTTAAAGGGATTATTTATGTTTTTTCAAAAAAAATTTTTTTTGAACAGAAGAATCAAAACACTGTTTTTGGTTTTTTGTATTATACCCCCACCCCTTTTATTGGGTTTAAAAAAGAAGTCATTATTTTTTGTTTTATAAAAATGAAGGGTTTAAAATATGGTACAATTTTTATAAAAAAAAAATAACAAATTTTAGAAAAAAATCATAACTTTTTGTTTTTAAACCATTTAAATTTAATTAAAAAATTTTAAATTTTCATTTTAATTTAAACAAAAAGGATTTATATTTTCATTTAAAACAAAAAACAAAACCCATTTAAAAAATTTTTAAAAAAAAAATTTTTATAATGTTGGGGGTTTTTTTTAAAAGGTTTTTATTAAAAAAAATTTTTTAAAAAAAAAATGCCCCCTAAAACAAGATGAGGTAATTTTCCCCTTTAAAAAAGTTAAACAAGTTATTAAATTATAAAATGGGAGAAAGTAAGGGGACTTTCAATCTAAATGGAAAAAAAAATTTAAAACCAAAAGGGTTTTTTTTTATAAAAATAATTTTTAAAAAGTTTCCTTTTTTATTATAATTTTTTAAAATTTAAAAAAAAGGGGTTTTTTAATTCTTTTTTTTACCTTTTTAAAATATATTTCTAAAAACTTTTAATTTGACTTTTAAATTTAATAAAAAAATTTAAATTTTTTACAAATAATTGAACAAATGATTTAATACTATGGGAAAATCAAAAAAATAAAAAATAAAACTTCCCTGATTTTTTAAAGTGAGAATAAGACCAAAATAAAAACACCCACTATAAAATTTTCCTTTTATTATTTTTTTTTTAAAAGAAAAAAAACCAAAATATAACAAAAAAACGGGTAATAAAAAATTTAACAAAATTATAAAAATAAAAAAAAAAAAAAATTTAAAATTTCAGTTTTTCAAAAGCATTTTGGGGAAAATCTTTTTCCCGGGTTATAAAATATTAAAAAAAACAAATTTAAACAATATAAAAATTTTAATTTAAAAGTATAACATTAAACATTTGGTTTAAAAACCCAAAAAAAAAAATAATCATGATTTTGGGGAAAATTTTTTCCTGGGGTTTAAAATTTTTAAAAAACAAGGGTTTAAACAATATAAATAATTTTTTAGTATTACAAGCATTTTAAAAAAATTTACTAGATATATAAAATTTTTAAAAAGATTTAAACAATATTAAATTTTAAATTTAAGTATCCCTCATTGGCCCCAAAAAACAAAACAAAAATAAATGACAAGGGTTAAAAAAAAAATAATTTAAAATTTTTTGTCTATTCTGGCCCCTCTTTTTTTCCCTCAATGGATGTCGTCTTTTCGGTTCTATTTTTTCTTTGGTTTCGAGCAAGAAAAAATGAGGGAAAAAGGGCATGTTTTTTTTAAAATTTTTTTGTTTTTATGCCCGGAAAAATTTTTTATTAAAGTTTTTAAGGTCCCTAATTTTTATTATAAAAAATAAATCAAAAAAAAAAATTTAAAAAGTAGCGGGAAAAAATTTTTAAAGGTTACCCAAAGTTTTTTTTAAAATTTTTTGGGGCCCCCCTTTTAAAAAAAATGAATATTAATTTAATTTTTTTAAAAACTTTTTAAAGATTGGGGGAAAAAAAAAACGAAAAAAAAAACATTTAAAAACCTAAATTTAATTTTAATTTAAAAATGAGGGGAAGGGGTGGGGTTTTTGTTTTTTAGGGGGGTACTACAAAAAAAAATAAAAACAAAAAGGGGAAACCAAACCCAAAATTGTCAAAACCCTTTAAAAAAAAAACTAAATTTAAAATTTATTTTAAAAAAAATTTTGAAAACCCAAACAGAAGGGGAATTCATTTTTTAAGATGGGGTTTTTTTTTTTTTAAAAAATTGGGCCAATTTGAAAAAAAAGCAATGAAACCAAACCCAAACAAGGGGGGATAAAAAGATGCATTTTAAATTTAAAATTTTTTTGAATAGTAATGTTTTGCATATTTTTTTTTATTAGAGCCCCCATATATTTTTTTTTATTAAATTTTTAAGTTTTTTTTTTAAAAAAACAAAGTTTTTTCCCATATTTTTAAGTTTTTAAAAGATTATTTATGGGAAAATTGATTTCACACCCCTTTTTTTATTTAAAATTTCCAGGGTAAATTTAAAAGCCAAACCAGATAAATCCCAAAGGGAAACTCCTCCATTTTTTATTGTTTTCTTTATAATAATAACTGTTATGTTTAAAAAGATAAAAAAATTAAAAGTAAATTTTTTTTAGAACCAAAAAAAGTGAATTAAATTCAGTTTTTTAAAAGCTTTTAGTGGAAAAAGTTTTAATTTTGATCATAAAAATTTAAAAGTTTTCTATCCCATTGGGACCCTGGGGGCCATCTAATGATGAAAATTTTTTAAGGTTTATGATGGGGATGGTTTTTTAAAACCCCTAGTTTCCCGTAAGGTTTTTCCCTTTTAAAAAAAAAAAAACCCTTTTTTTTTAAAATTTTAAATTAATGATTAAAAAAATTTTTAAAATAATTAAAAATAAGAAAAAAATATATTTTTTAAAATAATTTTTTTTTTTTCTTAAAAACAAAAAAAAAGGGCATTTCACCCTAACATATTTCATATTGATAGGAAAAAAAAAACATTGATAAAATACACATCAATATTAATAATGATATATATAATTTTATAAGAACAAAAAGGGAAAGGGAAATTTTAAATTTTTTTTTTGCTGGGGACTGTTAAATTTGGCTGATAGGGGAAAAAATTTCGTTAAACCCAATTTTCTGTTTTTTAAATTTTAAATGTTTTTATAAGGCTTAAGGGGAAGGGAAAAGCCCATCCTTTTGAAAAAGTTTTTCTTGGGGGAAAAATCCCCGTTTTTTTGGTGCGTTTAAAAACTTTTTTTCCCCCACTTTTAGATTTAAATTTTTTTTTTTCTTTTAAAAAAAATTTGATTTCATTTTTTTTGGATTTTTTGGCCCAAAATAAATTTTTGGATCGATTCAAAAGCTTTGAATAAAAAGGATAGCGTTTTTTAAAGGGGAAAATTTTTGATAGCACTTTTTTGAATTTTTTAAATTTTTAAAACCAGTTCACCGCTGGGCCCTTTTTTATAACCAAAAATCTTATTTTTTTGGGAAATTTTATTTTTTTGTTAAGGTTTAAAAAAAAATGGTGTAAAAAAAAATGTTTTCTTCCTTTCTTTTTTTAGACTTTTTTCCCGCCCCTTTTTTTTCCTTTAAAAAAATTTAAAAAATTCTCCAAACCCCGGTACAATTAAAATTTCCCTTTTCATATTTTTTTGGGGCTAGATGAAACCCGATTTTGGGCTTAAAAATTTTAAATTTTTCCCGGGGAAATTTTTGTATCTCTAATTTAAAAAGAATTTCACAATTTAAAACTTTTCCTTCCAAAGACCATTTTAAAATTTTTAATTTGGGAAATTTTTAATTTTCCCCTTTAAAATAATTTTCGGTTTAAATTTTTAAAATAAAAAAAAGGAAAAAAAAATTTCTTTCAAACATCTTTTATATTTCATATTTGATTTTCCCTTTTTATTTTTTTTAAATTTAAAATTGGGTTTTAAAAATCAAAAAACCAAAACCCATCAAAAGATTTTGGGGGAAACCATCCCCCTTCTTTAAAAATTTCTGTAATTTTTTTCCCTTTACTTTTCTTTCCTTTTTTTTAAATTTTTTTTTAATATTTCCCTAGACTTTCTTCCCCTTTTTTTTCTTTTAGATAAAACATTTCTTTTTTTCTTTCATGTTTAAACCCGTTATAGGTTCCACTATTTAGATTTAAAAAACTTTTTTAAAAAAAGGAAATAAACCGTTTTTTTAAAAATTTACTCTTTTATTTTTAAAAAATTTTCTGTTTGGGGTATTTGTTTATATTTCTCTTCTAAAAAGGGGGGGGTTTTTTTTTTATAACTTAAAACGAAAATAGGGGTACCTTAAATTTGAATTTTTTAAGGGTTTGGTTTTTATTTTTTTTTTGGGAAAATTTTTTTAAAGGTTTTTTGAATAAAATAAATTTCCCCAAAAATTTTACTTTTTTTTTTTTCCTTTTTTTTAATTTTTTTGGGTTTGGGGGAAAAAAACCTTTTAAAACTTTTAAAGTGGGTGAATTTTTTGTAATCTGTTTTTTTTTTTCCAATTCCCCTTTTTAAGATTTTCAAATTTTTATCTATAAGTAACGATTAATTTTTTCAAAAAAATTTTTTAAAATTTTATACTTCTTAATTTTGCGTTTTAAAATTTGTTTTTGCATTTGTTGCTTTAATTGTTGGGGGTTAAAGTTGTTAAATAAGTAAATGCCCTTTTTATTTTTAATTTATTTTTTTTATGGGCCCTTTTTTATAAATTTTTGAACCCTTGTTTAGTTTTTGTATTTTTTTTTTAAAAATTTAAAGGGTAATTTTTAGTAAACCCTTTTTTAAAAAAACTTTATAAAAAACCAAGGGGGTGTTTTTTTTATTAAAAAAAGTGGTTGAACTAAAAGAAAAAAGAAGGAAAAAAAATAAACTTTTTAAAAACTTTAAATTTGTTTTTTATTCCATTTATTTATATTTTTGAAAAAATTTTTCAACTTAAAATAAGATTTCCATATTTAGGCTTGATCGTTTTAAAACCCCGCTACCCTTTTACATTTGGGGGGGAAATTATTTTCTATGTTTATTTTGTTTTTTTTTACTGGGATATGGGGATTTTTCGATTTTTAAATTTTTTTTATTTAAGTTTTAAACTAAATACTCCCAGGGGTATTTTTCAAAAATTTTAAAATTTTAAAAAACTTTGTTTTGCAAACCCAAAATAACTTTCCAGGATTTTTTTTCAAAAAAGTACTTTCCGGGGAGAATGTTTTTCCTTCTGTGTTTTTATTCCATTTTTTTTTAACTTGGGACAGAAAAAAATTTTGCCTTTAAATTTTTTGAACCGGGGTAAGACAAAGACTTTAAACCCCATTTTTTTTTATTTTTTAACTATTAAAAAAATAAACAAAGGGCAAAAAAATTTTTTTTACAAAAAATTTTCTAAAAATAAAAAAAACCAAAGTTCGTTAAAATGGTTATTTTTTTCAAATAAAAACAAAAACTATATTTTTCTTTTCGATTTTACCCACAAGGGCCCAAATTTCGATACTTTAAAAAAAAGAAAATGGGGAGTTTTCTTTTTAAATAAATAAAATTAATTTTTCTTTAAATTTTTACAAACAAAAAAATGTTTTTTTCCGGAAAACAAGTCGTATTTTCAGGGAATTTTAAAAATTTTTTTTGGGATAGTTTTTTCTTCATTTTTTATTTTCCCCCAGTTTGGTTTTCATCACTTTAAAAGAAAAAACTTTTGTTTGGGGAGTACCTGTTTTTTTGTAAAATAAATCACCCTTTGGGGGTGAAAGGGGTTAAAGGGCCATGTACTAAGAAATTTCCCCGCTTGCAAAAAAAATTTTGGGTTTATCACTTTCCCCAAATAACCTTTTCTTAAAGTAAAAGTTTTATTTGGCTTGCTTTGCCAAACAAACATTTAAAGATCGCTTTTAATTTATACAAATTTATGTTTTTGTCCCGTGAAGGGTTTATTTTTTAAAAAAAATCCCTAAACAATGTTTCTTTACTATCAAACTTTTTTCCCCTTTTAAACAAAAGGGTTTTTGCATATAAAAAGTCAAAAAAATGAAATTCATTAAAAATCAAAGGGTATTTTCAAAGGAAAGGGGTTTCAATGATTAAATGTAACATGAAATTTGGGTTTATTTCATTTTAGCTCCCCCTCCCTTTGAATTGGGGTTATCATAGAGGGCAATTTTCCCTTTTATTGTTTACTTTTCCAATAAATTCCCTTTTTTCAATTTTTTTTTTCTCAGATTTGCCCCTGTTTTTTTACCCGTAGTAAAAGGGCAAAAAAAGGTTTTTTAAAATTTTTCAGTTTTGGTTTAAACTTATATTTTTTACGTACCCTCTAGGGCCCGCTTTTAAAATTTTTCCCAAAAAACGGTTATTTTTAAAATTTATATTTTTTTCCAAAAATTTTTTTTTTTTAAAACCCCCCCAAAAAAAATGAGGTGCTCCTCCCCCGGGGTTCCATTTTTTTGATCCTCATTTTTAGAAAAGAAAAAATTTTCCCGGGGCGATTTTTTATTGTCCAACCCTTTTTTAGAAAAAAAACAATTTTTTTGAATTTAATACTCCGTGTTCTCTTTCATTGGATCGTCTGTCTTTTTCCACTGGGATGATCTAATACACACGGAAAAACATTAACAATATCTCCTCTCCCCGTATAAGTTCCAGCAGTTGCCAGTTCATATTATTGGTTGAATTTGTTGAGACCTCGAACCGTTTGCAGTCTAATACAGTTTAAGCTCACTCTATACCTAAACCCGTACATTCCATTATGACTGTCCTGTAAAAATGAACCTAACAACTATGCTTTCCTTTAAATCGCCCCACAAAGATTCAAAATGTTTCATATCTATGGATAATGTGGAGATTTTCCTTTTTGTAAAATAATCACCGTTTTACTTCGTTTTTCTTAATAGTTAATAAATGTTTATCATCTAAGCTACAACGAACGTCTTTTGTTATTGGACACCAATTAACAGTTTCAAAGCCACAAGTTTTCAAATAAGATAAAGATTCCTCACTAAACATCAATTGTGCTTGAGCCATGCTTTAAGAAACAAATAAACAATCGTCTTTAAATATTACGAAGCATTCCTTCTTCTAATGATTCGTCTGCCATTAAATTTGAAGTAAAATTACACAACTCGTGCCACCAATGTCCGTTTTCTAAATACCTATTTGCCGCAAAAGTAAAGCGTGATGGATAAGCTTGTAATAAACCAATCATATAATAATGCGACCAACGAAGGCTATGAAAAACATCTTGTACTTCTGCATCTACCCAAGGATATCTTTCATCTTCATTTAACCAAAATGAATCACTGTTTACAGCATAACGTCTCAAATCCATTCTGATGTTAAAACGACAATCATTAAGTAATCTTTAACGTAAAGCATTCAACAACCGTAGTTTATACCTCTCGCTCAATTTCAAAACTGATTGTTTACATTTAAAATAAGATCGCTAGTTATTTCCCGCCATATTTGACCGCCAACTGTTTGGAATACATACACGTCTAGCCACAATCAAAAGTTGTGATGAAAAATAGGTTCTATACACAAGATAATGCATAGTTTTCAATGAACAATTACAACAGTACTTGAAAGATTTAAGTGTTTTACTAAAAAACTTGTTTCGATAGTCATTTTAGAAGTGGAACGATTTATTGTCTAGGTATAAAGTCTTCTACATCATAAGCTTGATTTTTCATTAAATTTGAAGTAAAATAACATAACTCGTGCCACCAATGCTCACCCTCTTCATATCTATAAGCTACTTCATTAAATTCTGAGGGATAATGTCTAAGAAGACCAATCATATAAGAACGTGTCCATCCAACATGATAATTAACACTGAACACTTCGTCATCAGCCCATGAGTGTCTCTCGTAATCATTCACCCAAAAGGATTCAAAAATGCTACCGTCTATATCATAACTTCTCAAATCCATTCTTAAAAGTTAAACTTTATCCAACACCACTGATGGCTAATTAATACCCCTAGACCGTTGTCAATACAATAGCTCTCCACCAAAAGCTGAAAGGTGATATTGATCGTTTGCATTTCAAAAACTGATTTCAAACTGATTGTTATCATTTAAGAAAAACCCCGCTCTACTAGTTTAAATCGATATAGTTTAAAAAATGGCGCTAAACCCTGTCATCTACCACGTCGTCTGCTACACCGCCATCTTGGAACATTGAGTCATCGTCTCACGTTACTAACGTCCGCCATGTTGATCCGTCGGATCTGGCGGATCAAAATGGCCGCGAAATTCCTTTTTTTACCCTACTAAGGGGACGGTATGTTATTGGAATATGACTTACTCAACTGACAGTGTATAGCTTAGAAATTTGGTGTGAAGTAAAATACATCTGAAAAATTTTTATCAATGCCAATTGTGAATAAATATCGGTTTGACTTTTAGCCGAATCATCTTAGTTTATTCATTTACAGAATGGAAGACCTAAGATTCATTGTGATACAATTTATACAAGTAAACGTGTATTACATAAAGTGCTATATTTTTTCAAAAAAAGTGATATACTTAATCTAATAAAGTGATATACATTCGGGTATGAAGATACGGTATTTAAGAAATTGGAGCTACCCCTTCCTGTGTAAAAAAGAATACATGCTGATAACAATCAGTCAATGAATTATTGAAAAAGAAAAGAAAGTCACTTAGGTTTAAAAAAAGAATTTTACTTTTTTTTCTCTTTCAAGTTTGTCAATAATAATTTTGAAAATAGCAAACTTGAAATTTTACTCGAGCGTGGAATGTTGTCTTTATTGGTCGTGCATCCTATTGGCATATATTAAAAGAATGCATGATAATATAATGCTGGTGAAAAACAAGCAGGATACACTTACGCCGAATAAAACATAAGTTGTTAAAAGAGAGTTTAAAATTAATATAGAAGAGTTAACGTGATTTAGTTACATATATACTTAGGCTTGATGATTATACGAGATAAAAAAAAATGAAACAGCTTTCATCAAAATTCTTTTACGTCTTGAATTAAGAGTCTGAAACATTTCGATAAAATAAGAGATCAGGGTTAAAGAATCAGCTGGGATTTTTTTAATGGTATAACATTTGTCAGTGTAACGGTGAATGTTATAATAGTGGATTTTAATGGCGAAAGAAAAGGTATTGTAATTGCATGTGTCGTTGTACTAATTTTAAATTAAGTATTTAAGCGTAATGAAACGAATTGTTGTGTGTTTTTGTTTGGGTTTTCTTTTTCAAAATGATTGATGATTGCATGTTTATGTATCAGCCGGATTAAGATAATATTGGAAAAAATATACTTGGTTTTATAACGAAATCAACATCTGTATACCAATGCTACTTTGTTAGGATAATTTTGAATGCTACTTTAAGAACCTAATCGTGCATAGCGCAGAGACCAGTCTCTCTTCAATATTCATTTTTAATCATTTAATGTTTGTTTTTTTTGTTTTGTTTTTTTTTTTGTTTTTTTTTTTTTTTTTTTTTTTTTTTTTTTTTGGGGGGGGGGGGGTATTTTGTTGGGGTTGTAGTTGTTGTTTTGACATATCAGTAATAAACTTCTTTTCAATTACCACTATCAGTTGCAAAAGAAAACATTAATATATACAAGCTTATTTTAAAAATATTGTAATTATTTCTTATTATAGAAAGAGAATGTGTTCTGTTGAACCATTGTTATTATGTGTATATCTATAGTTTGTATTTGTAATTTTGTTAAATAATTTAAATAATATGATCTCTCATCTACATGGAAAAGGGAGCGAGTTGAAAAAGTTTTCTGAATTCAACTTTTTAAGGTTTCATACGTCTAGATTATGTCATTTATCAACTTATTTACATAAATTTTAAATTTGCACAAGAAATCTGAAAATATGTGTACAATAATACGTGGAAAAGGATGTTATCATTACACATGAATTGTTCATTCTTAATTCATGAGCTTAAAGAATATAATATGATACAGCTACTGTCATAAAATGTATAGTAATGCGGAAATCCTGCAGTATGTAATATGATTGTATTTATGATAAACCATTGTTATATCACATGCAAAGAGGGATGATATGATAAGATTTCTATATGTAATATAATATATCTGTGTTTTAAATACTGGAGAATCATATTATAGTCAAGGGATACTGTGTCTGAAAATTTCAATCCATACAAATAAAGGGCTAGTCAAAATCACTTTTTTTATTTTGGAAAACAGGGAAAAAGGTTTAGTGTAAAAAGCTTTTGATTTTATTAACAACGCATCTTAATTCGCAATATAAATATTTATTATATATAATATTATAAAAATAAAATTAAAACCCAAAACACTAAAAGTCATACACCCTAGACAGAGGCCGGGGTTTCCCCAGAGCTGTTGTTTTTTAAAAATTCTCAACACTTGAAAAACATTTTCCTTTATAATTTTTTCATGCAAAAACGAAATCTTCGGTGAAAATGGTAGTTCTCAAAAAGGGACAAAACATGAAGTGAAAAGGGTGGTTTCCTGGGGCGTAATTTTTCTGTTCATTTTTAAATTTAAAAATATTTTGGTTCCTGCGGGTTGACAATTCGTTTCTTTTGTTAAGTTTGCGTTTCCCCTTGTTTGCAGTAATGTAAATTTTCCCATAGGCAAAGTTGCTCGGTCGGGGCGGGGTTTGAGGGAGGCTTTTTTTAGATTTCCTTTATTTTAAAGTCGGTTTTTCTTCTTTTGGGGTTTCCCTATATTTCCCTTTTTCAGTGCTTTTTTTTAAAGCTAGGATTTTAAATGAGCTTTGGGGGTTTGGGAAATGGTTTAATTAGAAGCACAGGGGGAAAAAACGAGACAAGCAAAACCCCTTATTTTTAACAAAAAAACCCTTTTAAAAACCCGATTTACAAACCCACAAGCATCTTAAAAACCCTACTTAAAAACGCATTAAATTAAGAAAAATATATTGGGAACTAAAAAGAAGAAAACATCGATTTAAACATAACATGGAAAATATTTTAAAACAAGCCTACCCTAAACCCAGCCGCCCCCGATGCAACTTGTGCCTAGGGGGAAGAAAATTCTACATTCTGAAAACAAAAAAAGTTAAACTAACAAAAGAAAGCTTTTTCACCTGCGACTTTCCGGAAATCTTTAAAGAATTTTAAAAAAATCGTATTAATATAGTTACCCCTTTTTTGAAAAACCACCATTTAATTCTGTTAGTCCTTTATGGAACTCCCATTTACACTTCAAAGATTGCTTTTCGCATAAACTAATTAGTAAGGAAAATTGTTTTTAAATGTGTTGTTTAAATTTAAAAATCCATATATTTAAATATTATTTAAAATATAATATTATTTTATTATTTAAAAATTTTAAAATAATATATTATTATATTTTAATAATATTTTATTTTCCAAAATATGGTAATTAAAGGGGAAATTTTTCACATAAAAAAAAATTTAAAACGTTAGGATTTTTTAGAAAAATGGCCTATAAAAACAACGTGTCAAATAAATTATTTGGCATCGTGAGATTATAAAAGATTCTTCATTTCTTATTACCCCTTTTGGGAAAATTTATTTTTTTCAGTGTGTTAATTTTTTAAAACTTTTGAAAGGCACCCAAACGAAAAACGTGTGTAAAAAATTGCGGAACATGCCCCCGGAATAAAGACGGGAAAAGTGGCACAAAAAAATTGGGGAATTTTTTTGCAAAAACGTTTGTTTATGTTGAAAAAAATTCTTTTCAATTTGGATGTGGACGTTTTTCTATCAAAAATCTCCCCGGGAACAGGTTTTAGTTCGTTTTTTGTAAAGCCAGCTAACGAAAATATCTCGCTTTTTACTTGTGAAAAATCGTTTTGATTTTTTAGTGTTTAAGATTATCGTTTGAACATGTGACAATTGTTTTTTATTTTAGATTTTTTTGTTTTTTTCCTTTTATTTTTTTACGATTATTTTTAATTTGTTAAAGGTGGGGTCTTTTGAAAGTAAACACTCAGTACATTCTTAAACATTTGTTTCATACAATTAAAATTTCCCGATTGGAAATTAATCGAGGTAAAAAATTGGGTCAGTCTGCCCCGACTAAACATTATCGTTACTATAAACAAATTATCCAAAAATTCTTCCCTTTAAATTTGTGTTAATATCCCCGGCAATTGATAAAGGAAAATTAACTAAAATTGCAAAAAATTTATAATTACTGGGGTTTTGTATGAAATTTCTTAAAATTTATAAAAGTTAAAAAAGCGAATGAAAGGAAAAAATATAATGTTTTTTAAGGAAAAATTCGTGCTTCCATGCCAAATTTACGTGTTATATGTTTAAAAAGGGGTTTATATATAATGTACGGCCCTGACAAAAAAATGGTTTGCCTTTCCCAAGTTAAAGATTAAAAGGGCTTTGATCATTTTGGAAAACTATAAGTTTTAAAAGTTCAAATAAACAACGGGTAAAATGGGTTTAAAATACACCCCGGCGATAATTTTATTTTTTGTTTTTTAGGCTTCCCAAAATTTAAAAACTGAAAATTTAAAAATCTGAAATTAAAATGTTCTTTTGCATGAATGATAAGAATGTTGGGCCGAAATGCTAGGGAAGTCAGGACCCCAAAAAAAAATCAATCTTTTTTCATATCTTTTTTCTTTTTCTCTTCTTTTTCTTATTTTTTTTCCTTCTTTTTTTCTTCTTCTTCTTCTTCTTTTTTCGTTCTTCCATCATTTTCTTCTATTATGTCTTCTTCTTGTTATTTCGAATGTACCAAAAATTAAAATAATAAATGCTGAAAAGTATAAAAACCTATTTTGTTGTTTTTTTATATTTTTAACAATTCTACAAACAAAACGTTTAGAAAATAGTTTTCATAATTGCAATTTCAAAAACCCCCAACACAGTCATGAACTTGATCAGTCGTGTTGTACTAAAAGTCCCACCCTCTCCAGCAAACGTATCCATGCATTTAAATTATCAGAATATTTTTAGGAATCGACCATTGTAGGTATCGTCAAAACATCTTTAAAAATGGACAAATTCACAAAACGTTTGAAAATGTCTAGAGAAAAGAATTAAAAAAACTCCACTAAGGGGCTAACCAAAACATAAAAAAATTTCTTATATTATCCGGGGCCCTTTAAAAAGAAAATAGTAACAAAAATCAAACTGGAATCGATTTTCGTGCATTTTTTAGACCCTTTTATTTAAAAGCGTTGCTACGTTTTTTTAAGTTATGGTCAAAACCGGGTGAGTGTTTCATTTAAATTTTTCCACAAAAAATTTATTTACACCCACATCAAATTAACATTTTACCGTTTTTTTAGCCTTCTGTCTTACCCCGGAGTCCCCTTTAATAAAAACACCCTTTCAACAGCAGTCTCTAAAAAATCTAATCTTTTTAAAGATAAAACCTTTTTTTTTGTAAGTTAAACATTATAATGATAGATTATTCTTTTTCCCCGTTTGCACAATACATGGGCATTTAGAAAAAATACCTTTAGTTAAATTACTTTCTTTTTTTTTTTTTCCACTTTTGTTTATCAATAAAAATCAATCTTTAAAGTTGAAAAAATTTTCCTGTGATTATATTTAGTGTCATTTTTATTGGTTTAATGACCTTTTAGAAAACAAAAACCTTTATAAGGTAACCGCATTTTTATATATTTTAACTAACTTTTTAAAAAAAAATAGTTTGGTTATATTCTAAATATAAAAGATCTTACAAAGGTATGCAATCGTATTGTTTTTTTTTTTGTAAATTTTGTAATTAAACTATTGATTCGCCTGCACAATCATTTAAAATAATTATATCCGCCAAAGTGCTATGGGTTTTAATAATTTTCATTTGCCTTCAAATAAAATTTTTGGGTGGCAAAAAAGGTTTTTTCAAATTTTCTATTTTAATAACATAATGTTTTTTTCTGACGGGGTTCAAAAACCACCACCTAAAAAAAACATAAATATGTTATTTTTTAATATAAGTTTTTAAACCTTTAATAAAAAAAAATTTTTTAAATTTTTTTTGGTGTAAAGTAAATTGTTTTTCTTTGATATAAAAAATGTTTTGGTTCTTTTTTATCAATTTTTTAAAGGTTTAAAAATTTGGAAAATTTAACCGTTTTTTACTTGCTTTTTTGGGTTTTCCAAAATGTTTTATCCGTAACCCTTTAAATTTTTTAAACCACAAACTTTTAAATTTGGAATATTTAAAATTTACCCTTAAACCCCGATTTTAAAATTGGTTTGCTAAATTTAACATTTGGGGTTTTATTTTTGGGTTTTTTAAAGGCTGTTGTGACCTTTTTAACCTTGTTTTTTAAAAAAACAGACAAAAAAAATGTGAAAAAAACTATAAAAAAAGACTGCTAAAAAAAATTTTCCAAAAAATTTTTATCTAGAAAAAAGCCTATTTTTTTGTTATTTCGGTCTACAAAAAAACACGGGAAAAGGAATAAAATGAATTAAAAACGAGGGGAACACATAGGTACATGTAAAAAAGAACGGGTATTTCGTGCGGGTTTTCGGTCTGTTTAATAAGTTAAAATTTAAATTAAAAAAATATTAAAAAAGGAATAAAAGCTTTAGTAAAATATTCAAATTTTCATTACGAACTTAAACGTTTTACCGCAAGATATTTTAAAACTTCGTAGACCTTAGTTATGGTAGTTACCCAATGGTCATCTGATCAATCTGCTCCAGGCAAACGGGGTTTTGTGAAAAATTGTGATATTTAAATTTTGATGAAAATTTCTGTTAATGGCTGTATTTGGGTTTTTAAAAATTTCGACCAAAAAAGGGCATTTTTAAAAATGTTTTAAAATGTTTTATAAATTCACCAAATAAAACCCTCTACCCTAATTTGCGAAATTTATTTTGATAAACTAAGTATTTTAAAAACTTTTTAAATTGCCAAAAGTAATTTTCTGTTTTTTTTGAGAGTTTTACATAAAATTCATTTTATTTTTTTTTTTGGGTTTGAGGAAGCATTTTTTTTCGAGAACTATTCTGAAAAAAAAAATTTTTTTACGAATTTTTCTTTTTGTTGTGTTGTTTCTGAAAGCTGAAAACGTTCTTTGAACCAAAAGATTTAGCTTTGGTGCAATGATTTTTAAGGAAAAAGGGGATCTTTTTACAAAAAACACCGGGGTTTAAAAACTTAAGAAAAATAAATTAAATGATAGAAATTTAAAAAAGTGATTTAAAGTTAAAACGTATTGTTATACCAAAGTGTTAAAAATAAAATGTTTTTTTTATTTGGGTTTTTTGGTTCGTTTTCAAAAAATGGTTTAAAAAAAGTTTAAACAATTTTTTTTTGTATTAATTTATCGTCTTTTTTGCAAACGTTCGGGGTTAGTAAACCCCCCAAAGGAAGTTAAAAATTTTAAAGTAAAAAAAAAGGGGTTAAATTAAGTAAAACTTAATTCACATGGGAATAATTAAAAATTTACGAACGTTTTTTTCATTTGTATGTCTTTTTTTTTTTTTTTTGGGGTTTTTTATTGTTTTTTTTAAATTTTTTGCCCCACAAAAAGGGGCATATGCGTTGCATTGTCGTCCCTCCCTCGTCTGTCCGCCCTAGAGCCCTACGTCCCAACTTTGAACGCAACTCCTCTTAAAAGGGGGGCAGATTTTTTCCTAAACTTCCGGGAAAGAAAAACCCTTTAAGTGAGATGGAGTAAGAAGGGAATTTCGCTGCGAAAAAAACAAAATTTTGGCCTTTGTTTATTTTTCCAAACTATGTAGAATTTTGAGAACGCAATTTTCTTCCGATTGCGATTTTTCCCCTTTAAAAACCCGGGTGAAGACCTTAATGTTAATGGCAGTAAAAAAAAGGATTTTTGGCGACCAATTTAAAAGAAAAATTTGGGCCTTTTTTTTTTTTTTACTATAACCCTTTTATTTGGGCGTGGGGATCCGTGCTTTTTGGGGTTGTTTTTTTTTGGGGGGTTTTTTTTCATTTCCCCTTGAAATTTTTTTTGTCGGAAATTTGGTTTTTTTTAAAATTTATTTTGTCAATGTTTAAAAATTTTATTGTTTTTCAGTGTCCGGTTTTGGTCCAGGGTCGAGATAAGGGGGAAGGTAAAATTACGGGTTGCTACTGGGAAGGGGACGTTTTATGTGACAGACGTGGGGGGGGAAGAAGAAAAAAACTCCCAACTGCGGGCTCTTAAATTTTATCATATTTTATTTTATTTATTTTTTCCATTAATTTCCGTTCCCTCGTTCTCCCATGTCCTTTTTAAACAGTTTTAAATAAAATTTACGTTAAAAAGACTCTGCATGCCCTGTTTTCATGCCGAACAAATCAGTGCCCTTTTTACAAAAAAACATATAGGTTAAAAAAATCTATTTTATAGTGTTTTACTTTTTAAATCTAGGCATCAACGAGACGAAAAGTGGGACAAAACCCATGTTTTGCAACAACTTTTGGCGTACAGAATTCGTTTAATCTGTCTTTTTTTTATTTGTTGTTTTTTTTAGCACCATATGGTTTATCCCCTCTTTTTTCTATTTTGGAATTCATTTTTTTCCTTTGATTTGTTTGAGCTTCCCCTTTTTTTTGGAAAAATTTTTATTTTTTTTTTTTAATTTTCGTGTTAAAAAAAAATTTTTTTCACAACTATAAAAACATTCCGGGTGAGTATACATACTAGCCCAAAATTGTTGCCACGTGACAGGAAAGAAGGCTCAACGTGATGACTCTTTGGGAACCTGCTTTGTCGTTTTCGAAATTCGTTAGAAAAATTCTCGTGTGAGGGGAGAAACACAGGGGTTTCTACACGGAATAGATATATATACATGAAGTGATATAAGGTTTAGCTATCCAAGGTTACAAAGTCCCGCCTTTTTAGTGTTGAGTGAGGACAAGGAGGGGTGTGTTATGTTATATCAGACGAAACGGCGGGGATTTAAGCATTATGTGATAGGTCAATTGCAACAAGTAGCCAAACGGTTTTATGATATTCATGTAACTATAACTGTTATAGAAGAGGAATTAATTGACAGAAAAACTCATGTGAAATTCAGACTGGATTTTGACAATTCACCATATGTTCCGAAGTATGCGCCAAAACTACACTCAGGGAATCAAAACTTCTCAAGTATTACGGGTGATACATTCCTAAAAGTAAGTAATCATTTTTCAGTTCTATTTAAATTAAATGTGAAAGGCCATTTTGATTGGTCCGCTTAGTTTTTAGATAAACGAAATATAAAATGGCATATATTTATATATAAGGGAATATTTTTTGTGGAGATCATCAATTTTTCCTTATTATAGCTCGATTGTGTTGAAAGATGTGTGCTTATTTAATAAGTCAGTATTTACTCAATATAAGTACCCTTTATCTTATAAACATCTGATCTACCTAATAATTATTAAAATATTTAGGATCGTTTAATTCCACAGTTAAACATAAATTATGCTCATTTTTTGGGTAAAATACTTTCAAAATATTAAAAGCAAAACTGCCAGTTTTTTAATAAGACTATGCATTCATACTGTGTTATCATATGCCGTGTAGAGTATAAAACATAACATATCTTCTCTGTGTACATTCATATGAAAACAAAAGATTGTATAGCAATTATCAGTATATTCAAATATCAAATTTGAGCAAACTACATTTTAATACCGAAATTTATTATCTGAATTTATCACTGACTCTCCCTCATATATCTAAATATTGTTAATTTTAAGGCACCATTTGAAATATTTTTATCAACAAATTGACTTCAAATTGATTTTCATATAGATCACGTCAGTCAAAAGTCATATCAAAAGTTTTTTCTTTACAAAAAATTGTTCAGCTTTGTGATGATAAGCAAATAAAAATTGCTGATTGACTTGATATGTTGAAATAAATTAAAGGTATCTTATCTGTTTATCCACCTGTGTTGTAAGAATTAAGGAAATGCTTTGAAAATGTGCATATAATCGTACAAGGGCGAGACATCCTGTCATATCTATATCTCTTGCTTGATAAGATATGACGGCATCTACAACTATTGGGATCTGTTGCGTAAAGCTGGTTCTAAACAGCATGTTAAAAGGTGTAATTTCGTGAATTAAAATAATTGTTTAAAGTCAATGCCTTCTTCAACACAATGTTTGGTCAGTTCAGTAACTTTAAATACAAATATTTGAAGGACAATTATGTTCCGTTTTGTTGGCATCGTTAAAATTTAAGTAAAACCTGACGAATTTGGCAAAGACATTGTATACATGTACGACTGATGAATATTTGATTGTAATCATGGTTCAATAAAAAAATTGCAAAGATGTCCAAAAAATAACGTTTGAGTAGTTTTTGAGGTTTGATTGACAGCTAATGTTTTAAGGTTTGCAAAATCAGCTATCCTTATTTATAGTTTAAATAAATCTTAAAATGAATCTTAACGTCATTTGATTAATTGGCCACTGGACGGCAAAAATATTTCCATTTTCAAGTTGGCTTTGTTTAGCATTTGTTTTAATTGAGCGATATGTGAGGATCAAAATGCTTCTTTCATACCTGTCTAATTTCAATGGCCTGTACAGCAGTGAATTTATTCCAAGATCGTAAAATGAAATGATTTATGGCCGGATCATCTGGAAGATGCTTCTAACTAGTGCTGCAAATTCATAGGGTAAAATGACACCGAAGTGGTCTATGTCAGCCAACAGCAAGTTTTATATACCAAATTGTTCGTCTTGGTTTGTAGTTTCCGGAATGAATATTCATTTGGTCCAAGTCCGATGCGTAGCTTAAAAATCCAAGATGGCGTCAAAGATGGCCGCCAAATCCTTAAATAATCTAGAATATTAATATTTGCTCATATTTGTTTCCGCTTTTGTATTTCAAGTGAAATTTTTGAAAGGAAGATATTATTTAAAGCGTTTTATACGAAGAGATTTAATTTTATTTGAGAAAACAGATTGCTTTTTGCTTTTTTTATACGTAATTTAGCAAAATAATGCTAAACATATGGGTTTTTGCTATGATACTCTTGTCTTAGCTTAAACAGAGAAATATTTATTACTTATTGTGTTATTCCACTATTGTAATGTATTCATGAGAGTAATGCTTTAATGCATTCATATCATATCTTAAGAAATCTTTCTTTGTAATTATGCAGTAAGACATATAAAATGAGAGGCGGTACATTAAAATAGTTTTTCAATGTAAGGTTGTAACTGGTACTTATTTGTTCTACATCAATTATTTCCCCAAATTTTGTGTTTCTGTCAAATTATAGCTTCTTTAGTGCAGTCCATGTAACTGATTAACATAATAAACCAGGAATATGACAAGTTTCTTCTGGTTATTTAATGAATTATTGTTCAAATCGTACCCCACCCACTATGAATAAAACTCTAAAGAAACTCTGACCCCTCGATTATACTGATTATATGGAATGACAATATTTACGTAAGTTAATAAACATAAAGTGATTTTCAAAGTGTGATACTATTACAGGTATCCTGTCAGATCTAAAAATCTGTTCAAAAATGTGTTACTAATTTAATAAGCATGATTTTGTTGTAAGTTCACCTAAGGAATTGAAAAGTACAATATTATGTATGCAAAACAACCTCTGCTCATTTATTTATATGTTACCCCTCGATTATACTGATTATATGGAATGACAATATTTACGTAAGTTAATAAACATAAAGTGATTTTCAAAGTGTGATACTATTACAGGTATCCTGTCAGATCTAAAAATCTGTTCAAAAATGTGTTACTAATTTAATAAGCATGATTTTGTTGTAAGTTCACCTAAGGAATTGAAAAGTACAATATTATGTATGCAAAACAACCTCTGCTCATTTATTTATATGTTACACACCTTTTTATGTCAAATGAAATGTAATTTATTTTTTTAAAGTTTCTTAAATTGACAAAATAGTCATTTAAAAAGTTTGATATTTTATCTACATAGATCATTACTCTGTTGACCTTCGGTTTCATGAACATGCATAGTAGTCGGATAAAACATATTGTTTATATGAAAATCGTTCTTAAATTGGCATTAAAATTGTGTTTGTGCTATTTTAATCTTTTCTATTTGACCTTTTTCGAGTTGTGTGGTTCTAGTATTTCTTTTAAAAGCTGCATGCCTCCAGATGACCCAAAATATTTCAAGAAAATTAAACTTGGAAAAACCATGATAAAACTTTAAGAAAAGTAAACAAATTAAAGATTCAAGTGATAATTTATATCTTATGTGCAATTTATTTTGTATTTTATAGTATTTATCACTATACTTCTACTGCGTTACTAACGCAATAGGGGCTATTTATGCATATGGAATTAAGTGCCTATTTTTAATTCGTCAAGTACTTTCTTTGTCCATTTCACAATATTTTACCTTTAAATACATTTTTAAAATTTTCATGAAAATAAGGCTGAATCTGGAGGTGTGCTGCTTTAAATAATGTATAATAACCCTTTGGATAAATAGTGTATAATAAGCCTTTGGATATGTTACCTGCTTTTAAAGATTATATTTTGACCTATGATCCCGTTATATAAATCCATTTTATTTAGTTTCGCCCATTGTTCTCTATTTCTTGTGGACAATATGTTGTATGTCGTGAAATTGCACGAACATTTTACATTGAAGATACCATGATCACTTTCGTATGAATACATCTGTGGACATGTCACAACTGTGGATATGTCTTCACTTCTTTTAAAAGTGTACCAGTTTATGTAAAATTGAGAATTCTGCTTAAGCCGGTGCTAGAGGGTGTGGATGGTAGGTAACTTGCAATTACCACTACCGGTATGTTCCTATATGACGAAACAGTGTAAATAAAATAAAACCCCGCCAAGTAAAATTCTAACAATTGTTATGGTTACATTAGATGAAATAAATAAAAAAATACATACATGATCGTGTAAATATGTACAATTAAGGTACAGCCTAATTACCATAACCAAAGTACTCGATGCCTTAAAGGAAGGCAGAGCAACAAGAACATCACTTACCAAGACAGAAGACGAAATTAAAACAATTAAGAACGCACAAAACGTCAAAAACGAAAATAATGCAGGCTCGGTTTGATTGAGCCTGTTCACGAACGGCACTGTCAAGTGCAAACTACAGTACACGCCCCTAGCACCGAATTAAGCAGAATTCAACATTTAATCATCGTTACGGTGAGTTTTTTGATTTAGAAACAACCGCAGACGCGCTTATAAAGTGGTTATCATATGGAACACGTAAGTGTCTTTCCATAAAAAACAGCGTATGGTCCCCAAGTACAAGAATGTGTGTGCCCTAAACAAGAAAACAATGAGCGGAACTAAATAACATGGAACTTTGAAAGGGGATCAGAGGGTATGAAGCCTGCATGCCACAGATAAGCTGTCATTTCCACATAAATCAGGCCTGCTTATACCTAGACGTAAAAGAGTTTTTAAAGTACAATTAAATTTTAAATATATCTGAATTACGACGACAGGACTTTGTAAAATATTTACGTAATTTATGATAGCGATAGCCTTGTTTACGTTCACTTAGATATATTTAAGATTTCACTTGATCAAATTTGATTATTCATGTTAAGGATATCATCTAGGTAGCGGTAAGTGCTATTTAATGCAACGTATAGCTTCCGGTTGTGGAATAGGAGAGAGACTTAACATAAAATCCCTCTAGTAACAATATAAAAGTAAATAAAGTAAACTAACATGTCATTGACATTATGATTGTAAAAATCAGGAAAAGAGAAGATCCTTTGAGAGCAATTAAACATGGCAAAGTTGATAATTCAAACTCAGTTTGATGGGGTCTGTTCATGAGACACCATATCTCAAGTCTCTTAGTACCGATTAAGTAGTATCCAATCCTCAACTATAAAAGTTTTGCAATCAATGATCCCGAAAGACAAAGTCTTCCGGTTAGCTCAATAGGTAGAGCGTTGGACTGTGAATCGGGCAACACGTGTTTGATTCCCGGACGGGGCAGGTCACTTTTGTTGTGATTGATCATGAAATAGTTTCTACGATTATTCGCACTGTACCACTGCTCTGCTATGTACTAAAGTTTCAGTTCCTTGCGAAAGTGAGGGCAACTAGAACTGGTAAACTGCTTGACAGCCTGCCCAGGAACGATTCGGTGGCTGAACTGTGCTCTGGTAAATTCAATGTGGTTACTGCCGTGATCCGGATTGAAACTACCGACACAAACATCACCATCCCGAAGGACCTATAAATATAACACTGTTTAACCTGCTGTTGCAGACTCGGTTTGATTGAGCCTGTTCATGGACGGTACTGGAAAGTGCATGTTACTCTGTGCCCCCTAGCACATAGTATTACTATCAAGTACCCGCCAGGGAAAAGATTAGCTATTTTCGTCCAAGTGAAAGCTCTTCTTAATTCCTCCCATGAAGTTAACAACAAACTTGAAACAAAATGCTCAAAATCATACACAGGAGCTGTCAGAAGGACAGCGTGCTCGACTATTCTCAGTGCTTGATAGTAAAAAAATGGGATATAATATTGTAAAAAAAGCTTGATACAGTGACCCCCTCTTTACACAGGTTGAGATTATGATGGTGAACAAGTGTGCAAGGTCTCTAAGCGATATGTCGATGGAATTTTGAAATTATCCGAGTACGTGGTACTGTAAATTCAAAGTTGAAAAAAGGGGCATAATTCTGTCAAAATGCTTGATAAACCTCGTGGAGGGCATGATGATAAACAAGTGTGCAAGTTTCAATGTCATATGTCAATGGACTTTGAGATGGTACGCAAACTTTAACGCCGACGCTCGGGCGACTAGGATAGTTGTCCTTAATCGTCGAATAGTTGAGCTAAAAAGAAAATCCCCTCATAATATATATTTTTAATTCACTCAATATATATATATACATATATATATATATATATATATATATATATATATATATATATATTATATATATATATATATTCATATTTATATGATATTTTATTCATAATTCAGATCCAGTCTAGCAGAAAAGTCTCTTACTGTAAACTGAATAACTTACCCATTTTAAATGTTCTAGCAAATTACATTTTACATTTTAATGTATATATTATATCCGTCATCAATAATGACAAAACTCCAAATATGGTTCAATTGTAGATTATCATATGTTAAGCCAATGCCTTAAAACAAGAGCTGCATGTCAGACGCTCGAATATTTACAATCAACAGCCTGCATAATAAAGAAATTATCTTATTCATAAAGTTGTATAACTCTTTGAAATAAAACATGTTAGAGGGAAGTAACCTACAATAATGATGGTTGTGGAGATTAATCTTGTACGAAACAATCTGTAAGTTAATAAATAGATATTATTATTTCCTACTAAATGCTTAGCTTATGGGTCTTGAACAGTGACGTACAAGTATAATCAAAATCACATTTGAAGACTAACAATGGATGTTTATGGCTAAGGAGAAACAAACTTGCAAACAAATCCTTAACAAAAGGCAAGCACAAGGTCAACGCAAATACCGAATTGCAGGTCAGTAAATTAGTTCCTTATTGTGTGCATAAAACAAATAAAAGAGATATTTCAACATTTAGACACACATGCAGGGCATTTTCTATGAAAGGTAAAATAGATGAATATAGAATCCCTAAAGAAAGCCCAACACGGCAAAATTGAAAATGTTGCAGGCTCGGTTTGATTGAGCCTGTTCATGGACGGTACTGGAAAGTGCAAGTTACCGTCCACGCCCCCTAGCACCGGCTTAAGCAGAATTCAACATTTAAACGTGAAATAGTAAAATTTTGAATTTAGAAACATCCGCAGATGTGTTCATACGGCGGTTATCATGGAACCTTCAATGTGACACTTCCGTGCCATTCCATGAAAAGCGGCGTATGGTCCCCCAAGTAATAAAAACGTGTGCCCTAAACGAGAAAACAATGGGCGGAACTAAATAAAATGGAATTTTGAAAGGGGATCGGAGGTTATGAAGCCTGCGTATCACAGATAAGACGTCAAAAGACAAATTTAAAAAGCAGGCAACATATCCTAAGGGTGATTCAACATTATTCAAGTAGGAATATTGGAACGACCCAACTAGAAAATGCCGAAAACTTGAAACCAAAAATACCACAAGCACATCAATAATGTCGTACTGAACGATCTTCAAGGATCGAAAATATAACATCATTGATTAAATGTACGGGGAGACTTTTTACAGCCGCCAAACGGCACAAACAACACGGATGTGATCATAAAATAGATGAATATAGAATCCCTAAAGAAAGCCCAACACGGCAAAATTGAAAATGTTGCAGGCTCGGTTCTCATCACTAACCAATTAAATAAAATTGTTAATCTTTTTAATACCACTATTATAATATAAAACAAGAAAGTATTTAATTTAAAGTTGACTCCCCGTTCGTAATACCCCACCCACTTTGTAAATGAATTTAGATCAATAAAACACATTTATGGCATAGTTCGCTTATTCTAACTTATTCTAAATATGTGTAGATATAGTTTTAAAGCTGTATTAAACGAAATCATGAATGTTATTCAGTTTAAACAAGAATAAAACTAATAAGTTACACATATTCAGAAAGCACACCCAGTTTGCAACATATTTTTTCTTCTTTCGTTTAAATTAGGCGATGAAAACTAGAAAAAAAATCAATAAAGTCAAAATTTATAGCATGAGTAAGTTGAAAATAAGAAATTTTATTCAAAATTTCAATTGATTTACGAAACTGAAAAAGGAAATAAGCCAACGTAAATATACTAGAATATTTAGGGATTTGGCGGCCATCTTTGACGCCATCTTGGATATCTTAGCTTCGCATCGGGGTTGGGCCAAATGAATATCGATTCCAGAAACTACAGATCCAGACGAACATTTTGGTACATGAAACTTGCTGTTGGCTGACATAGACCAGTTACCCCACTAAATAGGCTAGTAAAATGGGCTGATTTGCAGCACTAAACATTCTTCTGCTACAAACCTTTTAATAAAACATTTTAAACCTTCTTGTGCAGCATTGTTTTATAATATATTGTCGTGATGATTTTTGTTTATCTTATCTTTAATTCTTTAATGTGTTTCTGTTTTGCAAGATGTGTTGTGATTTACAAGAAAAATCAATCAAGTACTGACTTAACAAAAAGTATGTGTCCTATCTCTTCTGAAACAGGTTATGGTTTATAATATAGGTAATAAATCAAATATTTGTTGTTCTGGTTAAGAACTACTAGATGTATGAATTCTTGTAACAATAAAATCAGTTGTTGCTGAGCCTAAAATTAAATCAAATACAGAAAAATAACGCCCGTAATGGCAAATTTGAAAATGTTGCAGGCTCAGGTTGATAGAGCCTATTCATGGACGGTTATTGTAATTTCGAGAAACAACCACCTTTACTACGATATATCTTAGGGTCCTACAACGAAATTCAGAAATAGAATAGAACTATCATGCAATGTTCAAAAAAGTTGGATAATTGAAAAGTTAAAGTCATTCCGTGTAAAAGATAATCCGACCACGAGCTATGACAGCAAAGTTATTTGCATAATCTGTGTGATGGAGCATTGTTACAGTTTCTAAAATTTTCTTCAGGTGAATTTGCAGTTCACATGTTCCTAAATCTATTATTACAACATTATAAAATAAATATGGGCCATTTTCTATAGAACAAAATAAAAAATAATATTCATTTCCTTAGTATGCCTTTAAATAAAATCGGGACATTTTGTTCACTTTGTTTTATCAACACTATCGTCAAAATATTATGCATTAAATTGAACCAGTTCGTCATTTAGTTGATATAAAAATGTTCTTAATTACCCAATCAACTGAAATGCAAAGGTTTCAGATTATTATTAACTATGTAAAAATGTGATTCCATTTTCGTGATAACTAAAATATGGCGTTTGTGGTATTTGCCAATTCGTACCTTATTAAAAAGTATACACCAAATAGTATTTTAACAACATCAGACTTATCCACATATTGTATGATTCAGCGTTAATTTTGCAGAATCAGACTTTTCTACGTAAATTTCTTGAAATATCTAAAATTAAAGGAAATAAAAACTCCTAGATATACCATAAATACACCAGTAGTGATATAGAATTATTTGATTGAATAAATACATTTTATTTTGTTTGAATTTCTTACTCCAAGTTTTGTATCTTCAAAGAATTAATATTGAAATTAATCGCCATCAGCAATAAACGCTATCAACTCTTTCTGTTAAGACTGTATGTAAAAACATAATGTTTATTTCAATGTTCATAAAACCACAGGATTTCTATTCCTATCTTTGCTGAAAATCTGCACTTCTAGTTTATGTCTACTTTTTGTATTGCGAATAGTATATACACTCCAAAAATGTGTCTGTATCCTTTAAACTTGAACATTTTGTATAAACAAAATAATTTTCATATTGTAAACACAGCTATGTATTCTTTAATGTTAAGATATTTTGGTCTAATCTGATATCCTGGCTTTGTTGCATTTGCAAACCAAAACATATTTAGGTGTATAAGAGAACATGGTCGTCGTGCTCTTAATGCCTGAGCTCACAAGCTTTTTGTTTAGAAGCAGACACCGTATGCTGCTGTTTACGATACAAGTTGCCAGACTCCGGAAATACTTTGGAAAAAAATGCTATATACATGTATATATCATTGTCTTTTTCTGAGATCCTAACATTTTAAGATAAAAATATTTATTATGTTTTGTTAGTTGAAAATATCACAATTGTGTACGTGTTTCGATGAGATATCTACTAATTGATTTTTAAAGATTTATTTTATTTGGCTTTACGTCGCGCCAACAGAGTATAGGTCATATGGCGACTTTCAAGATTAACTGGTGCCCTCCGAGCATCATTTCAGGCACAAATGTGCCCCTGAATTAAAACCACTGACGTTCCATAAACTAGCTGGATAATTTAAGGAAGATAACGCCGGCAAAAATCATACAAATAATTAGAATTCGTTAAGTTTAACAATGAAAATAATTTGATGGTTATCATGTTGTGTTTAAAGAAAACTAAACAATCTAGCCTACGGAAGTATGTGTTAGTCGGTGAATTGAAAATCTAGCACATGATCGACCAATGTCGAGAGACCATGACTGTGAGGTTTCATAACAAATTTATACAGCAATCTGTTTACATCTTTTGTTTGTTTGGTTAGTTGGTTAGTTGGTTTGGTTTTACTTCGCACCAACACTGTAAGGTCATATGTCGGTTTTCCACCTGAACTGGTGGATGAAGACCCCTCAGGTTCTGCTCCTTGCATTAAATCAAGTACTAGTGGACGCCTGAGTAGAACCACCGACGCCCAGTAAGCTAATTGGATAGCTTCCTCACTTTAAAGATTTTGAAGTCCCTTGCGGGATTCGGACAAACAGCAAAAAGGGGCTAGTGGTTTGAAGTCATCTATCTTCAACACTCGGTCACGGACGCCGCTCTTTTTATATCTAGCCTAATCTTGCTATTTTCTGAGTTTAGGGTTTTGGGTTTTGTTTTTGTTGCTGTTGTTGATATTTTTTCCATAATACCATCATTATATTATGTTCCAGTACTTGAGAGAGTTACTAGCCTAAGGTTTTGGTAGGTCTTTCTTAATACATTTACAAAGTGTAAAATTATCGAAGCATAATTTAATCTAAAATAATTGCATTTTTGTTTTCTTGTACACGTTAATTTACTGTTATGAGGGATAATATTTATGTAAAATATAAAATCAAATTTGCAGTAGTAATTAAAACACATTAATTCAAAGCTAAAATTTTGATTAATGTTTTCTTGTATACATTATTTTTTGAACCCATAAAATGCTAAGAAAATATTACTTTTTAATGTTACATACACATAAGAAAATCTCGTGCGGTGCGATTTGTACATCTTTAAAACTCGTAATAAATTTATTCTGGCATAATTCACCAATTCTCTTGGTATATTAATTTCGTTTACTATATTACTGTCTGACGCTAAGTTTTAACACATATAGTCAAAGGTTTAATTTGCAAGCATGATTTTTCTTTTATTTCAAATATGTTTGAATAACCCAAAAGTCCATGGTAAAATTGTTTTCTAGAATCACAGTAATACACTCAGACGCTGTTGCGTTTAGCAAACCTTTATCTCGACAAATAAAATGTTGTACAAAGGCTACTTTAAACAGCAGTATCGATTTGTCTTTATACTTTGATTACTTGTGCAGTCCTTTATTCAATGCTTTTCAATTGTTTATCACCCTTGTGGCAGAGGGGTTGTCTCAACGAAAAGAGACATTAGAATTATAGCCGACGTGTATCCCTGCGTGATCGTAAGAGGCGATCTTAGTTTCAAATTATTGGTTTATATGCATCTCTTAACTGCAGCAAGTAAGGTGGTGTTGACCCCTAGAGTTGCTTAAGTTTGTAACAGCTGGGGTTAGGCAAAATCATCTTTCCTGGTTCTGGCTCCATATGCCCTAAACTGTGTTAGTTCGCCGTGAAATCAAACAAAAACTATTTTCATTGTGCATAAAAACTGCGATAAATATAATAAAACGATTGATAGGGGAATCATACAGCCAGCTGGTAAATAATTTCAACTGTTTGCTGCTCATAAAACATTAGATATGTTAGTTCTCTTTGAAATATTGACTTGTTTTTGTATGTAATCTTTGGAGCTTTTTATTTGTTGTGTTGTTTTTTTTGTAAGATTTGGCGCCATTTACTAAAAAAATCAATATTGCACTGATCTAGACAAGATGAGTGACGTAATCTGGCTACTACGTAACAACTGGTCACGGTCTGTGATAATGGCAATAAATTACTTCTTTTTTGTTCAGATTTGCCAAAAATATTTACATTTGGAATTGGAATTTTGACGTTTTCTTATCAACATTTTAAAAAAAAACATTCAAAATGATATTTAGAATGAATCTTATCATGTTCTTTTTAAAACAAAAGTCAATGTATATTGTAATTAGATTATTTGTGTTTGACGAGAATTCCATGTCTCATGTTCATGCACATATCACTTAAATATAATGTTCAATATTATTTTCTTGACAAACAACTTAAATGCTAAACTTACTTTAATTTACTTTTTAATTTGAATGTCTCAATCTTTAAGCAAATATGAAAAATAAAATAATACGTTATTAAAATGTGTACGATGTTGTTTATGTTTTAACTATTGCTCTTCATATCTATATATCGTGATATCTATAATAATAATTATTATTATTATTATTATTATAAAGACTTTATTTTAAGAGGCAACATAGTAAGGCAAGCCCAGTCTTCCCTATGAGCCTCTATCGTGATATCACTATCAATGTAATGTAGATATCTATCAGAAAGAAGACATATTGAATATTTCTGTGAAGACTTTATAAACAAAAACGTAATGTTTATTTCAATGTCCATAAAACCAATGGAGTCCTATCTTGATACAGTTTCATTGCTGATTTATATGTAAAGTTTGCAATGCGTTGGGTTTAAATAACTTTTTATGAAGCTTATATTATGTTTTGCCAAAAAATATCAAAATCCATTTTAGCTATAAATTTCGTTAAAGCAGTTGATTATTAATGGTTTTTTTAATCACTTTTTACAATGATAGTTAATTCATGTGCGTATTGACTTAATAAATAAATGTAGCTGAGATAGTTGCTCGAACCTGTTATTTAAAGATTACTAGTATACATTTATAGGTATTACAACACAATAAAACATTTGGAGAAAATGTGATACCTCGGAAGCCTTTACTTACAATAAAACTACATGAAGATTGCAGACTCGGTTTTATTGAAGTCTGTACATTAGGATAATGAAAACATTCAACATCCCTCACGCCCCAATCACCGACTTGAGCGGTACTCATTGAACAGAAAAATTGAACAACACTGAAAAATATAACCCATGTATGTAATGTGTGTCAAAAGACTGAAATGAGACATTTTTGACAGCTGCGACTTGCCATAGTTTTACATTGATGCTTTCTGTTTGAAATAAGCGTTACATAATATTATATAAACACTCATTCTCTATTTTGTATCAACCTAAGTTAAAAATCCACATAAAAATACATAATTATATATATGCTATTGACTTTACTTTTTTAAAAATTATATTTTATCGTTGGAGATGTACAACATCAACAACATGCCTCTTTCAGTGTTGTTAGAAATGATAATTATGAATACATGCTTTTCCTTTTCCTTATTTTGAACATGATTTTATACTAAACCAATATTTAATTTGTTTATACTAATCTATTCTATCAGCTCATCTTATTTATAAAACAAACACTTTGAAGTGAAAGCAATTACGATGTGCAATATACTAATTATTATGTTGAACAAATTATTTGTTGTGATCGTTTAGCAGAAATAATGAACAAATAAAACATAGCATCTCAAAATAATAGTCTATACAAAAAATGAAATACTGTACTAGTTGTGTGATGAAATTTGGTTTTAAAAGTGTGTGTGTGAGAGAGCGGGATGGGCAATGATATGATTTACGACATCAAAGAATAATTATGCGTCACCAGCTTAATATTTGTGAATTTGTAAATAACGTCATTTAACGCCAGATAAAACATAAACTGAATTGCCTACTTAAGACCTTCTTCGTTATCTCTTATAATGTTTTAATATCTTATGAATAATTGGCGTTAACCTATAGGTAAACTCACATACCTGTTAATACAACGATTAACGATAATCACATATTTACCGCTTTGATCTTTCTAGCGGCTGGGTCATGCATTATTCTGTATATTTTTACAAGATGCAAATTTAGTTGTTTCTGTTAACACAGCATCGTATGAAGAACGCCCAAAACGACAAAAGTGTTAATGTTGCAGACTCGGCTTTAGTAAGCCTGTTCATCGACGGTACTGGAAAGTGCAAGTTACCGTCCACGCCCCCTAGCACCGGCTTAAACAGAATTCAACATTTATACACGAAATGGGTGAAATTTTGAATTTAGAAAACTCCGCAGATGTGTTCATACGGCGGTTATCATGGAACCTTCAATGTGGCACGTAAGCGCCATTTGATGAAGTCTGATGCAAAAGAAAATCACCAATTTTTTCACATAATTTTATTTCGGTTTCCCATGTTTATGAATCCAATTTGCTTAACAGTCCTGTATAGTATTTAATGAAAGCTTTTTCAAATACATTTGAACATAAAAATAGCTCATGTGTTATAAGCAATTTTTAATATCAGGACTGCGCATGCTACATGCAGAGTTACTTCACAATAAATATCTGGAGAAAAACCAAGATCAGTGTTTTACTCTCTTAGCATTCTAATCATCAGCTGTAGTGAATGATATATCTCAATTTTCTAGCCTAATATCTCAAAATGTTTCAAGGTTATTAGCAGTATGCAATTTAAAGACTTTATCAGATAAATCGGTTTGCTGAGTTTTTACAGTTGGTTTGTATTAACATATCGCCCGGTAAAATACTTTTTATTACAAAAGTGCAACTAGAACATTATAGACCCTTCTTAATATTACCTCATACATATTCATAGATTTCTCAGAACGAGGCTAACAGGGCAAGCTCCAGTGTCTGCTCTATGTAAACATATCATGAATATATGGCCGAAAGATTTAGATATCTTGATATAGTACTAATAGTACTACATACTTGTTGAATGTTATATTTAACATTACAAAATCTCTTCTGGAGATAAATGGTTTATTTTACGCTATATACAGTGAAGGATATACATGTATTCAAGACCTGAAAAGTGAATTAATGTTTTATGATAATTCCAATTAATTCCTTAATATTCCGTGACAAGTAATAAATATATCAGGTTAACTCTTTGCAACTTATACAGACATTATCTGTGTTATCACTATTTTATTGCTTACCTAAACACATGTTTGGTCAAGAATGTATAAGGCAATTAACTGATAATAGATGTAAACAATTGGATGCTGAATTCTGTACCATACTTCCCCTAAATTAAGTTATTGAAATAAAAAAAAAATTAAAAAAAAAAATAAGTTTTATTCATTTTGTATTTTGAAAATCAAAAAAATTCTGGATGACTGTCTAGTAACTGGTTAACTTTACAGACAACCTTACCAAATCAAAATAACAATTTTGTTTAGACATGACCCCACACCCCCGTCTTATACATTTCAATGGATTTTTAGTATCTTAACATATGATGTTGTTTACAGCATTGGAACATACATTTCATGCTAAGTAACAGATGTAAAAACCTATAATTATCAACTGTTTTAACTAATTTACAGTATTAAATACTTAGTATTAAACAAATTACCCAATCATTTAATTGCAAATATCAGTCAAATCTGAGGTACCATTAGCTTATTGCACTTGTCCAGTTGGTCTGACTTGATAATGTGGTCATATTGTTGGAAGCCTGTACTAGCTGATATATAACAAATCATTGGGGTACACAGCACTTCCAGAAGATGTTGCCTGGACTTAACAACCCCAGACATTTCATTTACTTAGGGGACTAAACATTTGCAGAATACATGTGCAGGACCTTGCAGTCGGAGGGTATTAGGAAAGACAGCATCTAGCTTCAGCACTTCTTTAAGCATTCCAAGAAATATTCACTCAACAGTATATAATGCAATAAGAGGACAAATATTAAATGTTATTACCGTGTTGACATATTCCCTGCAGCTGTACCATATATGTAACAAAGCACAATGTTAAAAACAAAGTAATGTTAAAAAACAAAGTAATGCGATGATTTCTTTTTAATTATTTTATTTGAATTAAGACACAAAAGACTAAACAAATGGTCCTTTAAAATATGCTAAAAATACATTTTGTCAGCTTGCAACATCTATCTCTTTCTATCAGTCAAGCTGTTTGTTTTGCTTGCTTCATAATAAAAGCTCTTAATGTTTTTGCTGATGTTTTAAACATTGAAAACTGTAATGAATATATATATGTTGAAAATCCAAAATAAACAAGATATGCAACTGTTATCACTTAAAAATTTGTTTGTATCAAAAGTTCAATATCACATTTTATTTTCTTCCTCAGTTTTCTGTAATTCTTCTTTGAACTGTTTGATATTTCTTTTTTCATCTGTTCTGCAACTGCCATGAAGAGATATTACAACTTAAGGCGATACCAGTTGTCAATTTGTGTTCATTACTGTTACCAATGGAATTCCTGAAAAATAATATATATACATTTATATTATGAAGTGGTAACAAGAATTATGACATTTCTAGAATATATCAATTATATTGTAATTGCATTTATAGTATTTTTTACTGTAGCTAAACTTTATTTATGTGTAAAAATGAAAATTAAGTCTTGTGATCTACCTTTCATCTGGCAAAATCTTCTTTAGTATCCATCTTACTGGTCTGTTCATTACTTCTCCATTCGAACCAAGAGGGTACATCTATTCTCTTCAGACATATATGAATTTGTGTCCATGATTGTTAATCTTATTGTGTGAAATGCTTCAAAACAAGCAATATTGTCTTGTCATATATTGATCTGAAATGGTAAAACAAAATAACTGTTATTGTTTTTTTAGTATAAAAACGGTATTGATTTAGATTAATCATAAGTGTGATATTTAAATGAAATTAATGAACAAAACATTTTATTATTTAATAATTAAATGAAACATTTAAAACAATGAGAAATCAGATTAATTAATGTAAGTAGTAATACATCTAAAGTAGCTTAGTTTTAAAAAAGAAAAGAACAATGAAATTTTACCTCGAAATGTTCTCGTTTCATCCCATCTTATTTCCACAATCCTTCCTTATATTTAACTCACATCCTTACGTATTTTAAAAGAAAATTAACCGTATAATCATATCTAGAATTGGAATAACAGAGTGGAACACAACATTAAAAATTATATTTTCACCGGTAAGTTTAACACACTTGGGCTTATCAGGTCAGACATTACTTGTTAACATTCATGCCCTGTTAGCCTCTCTCTGGTGATGGAATGTAAAGTATGCATATAATTTGAGAAAGGCCTATTATGAATTGATTAGCAGGGAAATGATCCTTTGCTTTAGATGACAACAGCAGATAGTTTTTCTGTAAGATTATCTACAATTCAACTACCTTAAAAAGTTGCACTTTAAAGGTATAATTATTGTTTGATAGCTCGATACTTCATGAAGAATGTTCGACCAATACCTAGTTTTCTAGTCAATATCGATACTTCAGGTCATGGACCTCCTAATACGTCTATAGTTGTTTAGTTTAATAATATATTGTATGATACAATTATGCGTCTTTGCGTGTAACAGAAGAAACTATTCGCAACTCAAAATGTTTTAATTTGAATATTCCTTATAGCATAGCTGATATGGCTCGCATATCAATGCCAATCGGTCTTTTGTTATCCGGAAATTCATCACTTGATTCTGAAGTAAGGTCTGATATTCATCACACTTGCCAGTATCTATCTTCGATTCATTATCAGTAAAAAGAAAATGATCGTCTCGTGACGGAGTACAATGTATCTAATTAAAATGTCCGATCCCTTGAGACAGTAATATTCATTTACTCCTTAAAGGCTATGAAATAGTCTGGCAAATTCATATATCATATCATTATGAAATTGATATTGTGAATACGGATATTATTAGCATAAATATTTTAAATGAGTAGTATAAAGCCGGTGCTAGGGGGCGCGGGTGATGTTGCACTTTTTCATTGTCTTTCAATCAAACGGGTCTGCAATTTTCTATTATGTTGTCTTTTTTTTGCTTCCTAGAGATTTTCCATTTCCCAGATTTTTGTTCAAAATAATACATAATTAATGTTAACGACAAGGACACTGTTATGCATAATTATGTTATGTAAAATAAGGCAGCGTTTTTATGTATGTTTCGTGTTTATAAATCAAACAATAAATTTGAAAATTAATTATTTACGAGTATTTATTATATGGCTTTCATTGACATTCGTATATGATTGCTATTCTATATAGAACATTTCCCAAAATTCATATCCTGGTCATACATTTTCCTTGATACAAAGTTTGATTCATGTTATTTAGATGAAATTTAGGTTTAAATATTTAAGGGACATTGGCAACATGGTGATGGCAATAGCACTCAAAGCTATTCACAACAAATATATAAGAAAAGGTTAATATTCTAAAACTAATCATTCAATCTTAAGTATGGTATTAATTGATGATTAACATGAAATGCTTAATAAAGAGCAAATTCAGTAATATACCACATTCGAGAATGGCTGCAACTGTTTGAAATTGAATTTCTTTAATCTGTTGCGTGGTTTTTATCAATAATTGACATAAAATGCTTAGCAAAGTGCTGAAGAGTTCAATGTTCTATCATTATTCGAGAAAGGCTTCGAATATTTGTTTGTTTGGCAAGTTTTACGGCATACCAATACAGTTTATAGATCATATGGCGCCTAAACAGGAAATATGATTTTGGCTAATTTCAGTTGTTACAATCTTCTAAGCATCCGCCAGGGGTCAAAACCACCTCACTTGCTTGAGCTTAGAGATGCAGACTCAAGTAATTTTGAACCCATTTAGTCGCCTGTTAAGATCACATAGGGATAAATGCTGGTTGCAGTTCTGATGCCGCAACCCCTCAACCACAAGGGGAGCTACGAATATTAATAACTTAAAAACTGTGATAAACTTGTCGAATCAGTATGTTAGAACGTGGAGTCAGATGGGGTTTATTACAGAGATGCAAAATGCTAATAATGTTTGAGATTATTAAGTAAAGATGTAATGAGAGTTTTATGATCCCCTGTGGTTCATTATTAAGATTAATTTCTAATGTAAGGTAACAAAAAGAACATTAACATAGTGTCTGTACTGTAAACTGTATGAATCAGAAAAAGTAGCACCGCATGCACCATTATACTAGAACTTACGAAAATGAGTTTTTATTTATAAAAAAAACAATAAGCTAACAAGTCGTACATTTGAAATCAGGCAAATGTATTATTAAAGTACTACTTTGTATACATTTTGCTACCTTTACAGCTCATTCAGGGCTACTTTCTTTATCTGTTAAACATCTAACATGCTCTAAAACAACTATTAAGACATTATTTCACACATGTTTGTCATTTCTAAAGAATTAAATGAATATGGATTTTCAGCCTTTCAGCAGTATTTTTTCATGACATTGAATTAAATTTGTTCCGTAAATTCCGTTCGTAAATTTCGTTCGTTTCAATGAATTTATTAGACTCAGTATCGACGAGTTAAGATCATGATTTTTCTGTTTTGACACTGAATGGTCATATTCAAGTATTAATAATCGTACGTTTAAATGATTTTAATTAATACTATGCATTATTATCCCCTTGATTAATGAGACATCGTTAATCATGAATAGAAATAATAATAATAATGAAAATAATAGGCATTGCGTTGACAGGACGCTGCACTTGTGTTTATTTTTCACTGTTTGTATTAGACTATATGGTGTTTAAAAATAGGACAATTTGTAATTAATGATCAAATTTTAATGTAGTATGAATATCCCTTTGTCTCAATAGTCAGCAATAATTGTACAAGGATAATACATTGTATGTCTGATAATTAAATGCATTTTTATAATCACGAGGCTCAATCCAGACACATGTTTAGATTTTTCCGTGCCAGGCGATATAAAATATGTTCAACCCGATTACTAGTATACATTTATAGGTATTACAACACAATATAAATCTGGAGAAAATGTGATCCCTCGGAAGCCTTAACTACAATAAAACTACATGAAGATTGCAGACTCGGTTTAATTGAGTCTGTACATGAGGGATAATGAAAACATTCAACATCCCTCACGCCCCCAATCACCGACTTGAGCGGTACTCATTGAACCAGAAAAATTGAACAACACTGAAAAATATAACCCATGTATGTAATGTGTGTCAAAAGACTGAAATGAGACATTTTTGACAGCTGCGACTTGCCATAGTTTTACATTGATGCTTTCTGTTGAAAATAAGCGTTACATAATATTATATAAACACTCATTCTCTATTTTGTATCAACCTAAATTAAAAATCCACATAAAAATACATAATTATATATATGTTATGACTTTACTTTTTAAAAATTATATTTTATCGTTGGAGATGTACAACATCAACAACATGCCTCTTTCAGTGTTGTTAGAAATAATAATTATGAATACATGCTTTTCCTTTTCCTTATTTTGAACATGATTTATACTAAACCAATATTTAATTTGTTTATACTAATCTATTCTATCAGCTCATCTTATTTATAAAACAAACAATTTGAAGTGAAAGCAATTACGATGTGCAATAAACTAATTATTATGTTGAACAAATTATTTGTTGTGATCGTTTAACAGAAATAATGAACAAATAAAACATAGCATCTCAAAATAATAGTCTATACAAAAAATGAAATACTGTACTAGTTGTGTGATGAAATTTGGTTTTAAAAGTGTGTGTGTGTGAGGGCGGGATGGGCAATGATATGATTTACGACATCAAAGAATAATTATGCGTCACCAGCTTAATATTTGTGAATTTGTAAATAACGTCATTTGACGCCAGATAAAACATAAACTGAATTGCCTACTTAAGACCTTCTTCGTAATCTCTTATAATGTTTTAATATCTTATGAATAATTGGCGTTAACCTATAGGTAAACTCGCATACCTGTTAATACAACGATTAACGATAATCACATATTTACCGCTTTGATCTTTCTAGCAGCTGGGTCATGCATTATTCTGTATATTTTTACAAGATGCAAATTTAGTTGTTTCTGTTAACACGGCATCGTATCTAGTAATACTTTGATTAGAGAAAAGCTGAATTCCTAAAGAACGTCCAAAACGACAACAATGTAAATGTTGCAGGCTCGGCTTTAATGAGCCTGTTCATGGACGGTACTCGAAAGTGCAAGTTACCGTCCACGCCCCCTAGCACCGGCTTAATCAGAATTTAACATTTAAACACGAAAATGGTGAAATTTTGAATTTAGAAACATCCGCAGATATGTTCATACGGCGGTTATCATGGAACCTTCAATGTGACACGTTAGTGTCAATTCATGAAGTCTGATGTAAAAGAAAATCACCAATTATTTTTCACATAATTTTATTTCGGTTTCCCTTTTAGATGTCAACGTTATGAATTCCAATTAAATTAACAGTCCTGTATGACATTTAATGAAAGCTTTTTCAATTACATTTGAACATAAAAAATAGCTCATTTGTTATAAGCAGATTTACATCAGGAATGCGCATGCTTCATGCAGAGTTACTTCACAATAAATATCTGGATTGAAAACAAGATCAGTGATTTATTCTCAATAATTCAGAGTTATAGCATTCTAATCATCGGCTGAAGTGAATGATATATCTCAATTTTCTAGTCTAGTATCTCAAAATGTTTTAAGTTTAATAGCAGTATACAATTTAAAGACTTTATCAAATAAATCGGTTTTGCTGAGTTTTAACAGTTGGTTTGTATTGACATATCGCCCGGTAAAATACTTCTTATTACAGAAGTGCAACTAGAACATTATTATGAATTGCAGGGTAATGATCCTTTGCTTTAGATGACAACAGCAGATAGTTTTTCTGTAAGATTATCTACAATTCAGCTACCTTAAAAAGTTGCACTTTAAAGGTATAATTATTGTTTGATAGCTCGATACTTCATGAAGAATGTTCGACCAATACCTAGTTTTCTAGTCAATATCGCATTCTTCAGGTCATGGACCTCCTAATAAGTCTATAGTTGTTTAGTTTAATAATATATTGTATGATATAATTATGCGTCTTTGCGTGTAACAGAAGAAACGATTCGCAACTCAAAATGTTTTAATTTGAATATTCCTTATAGCATAGCTGATATGGCTCGCATATCAATGCCAATCGGTCTTTTGTTATCCGGTAATTCATCACTTTATTCTAAAGCTAAGGTCTAATATTCATCACACTTGCCAGTATCTATCTTCGATTCATTATCAGTAAATAGAAATGATCGTCTCGTGACGGAGTACAATGTATCTAATTAAAATGTCCGATCCCTTGAGACAGTAATATTCATTACTCCTTAAAGGCTATGAAATAGTCTGGCAAATTCATATATCATATCATTATGAAATTGATATTGTGAATACGGATATTATTAGCATAAATATTTTAAATGTGTAGTCTAAAGCCGGTGCTAGGGGACGCGGGTGATGTTGCACTTTTTCATTGTCTTTCAATCAAACGGGTCTGCAATTTGCTATTATGTTGTCGTTTTATTGCTTCCGAGGGATTTTCCATTTTCCAGATTTTTATTCACAATGATACATAATTAATTTTAACAACAAGGACACTGTTATGCATAATTATGTTATGTAAAATAAAGCAAGGTTTTTTGTATGTTTCGTGTTCATGAATCAAACAAAAAATTTGAAAATTAATTATTTATGAGTATTTATTATATGGCTATCATTGACATTCGTATATGATTGCTATTCTATATAGAACGTTACCCAAGATTCATATCATAGTCATACATTTTCCTTGATATAAAGTTTGATTCATGTTATTAAGATGAAACTTAGGTTTAAATATTTAAGGGAAATTGGCAACATGGTGATGGCAATAGCACTCAAAGCTATTCACAACAAATATATAAGAAAAGGTTAATATTCTAAAACTAATCATTCAATCTTAATTATGGTATTAATTAATAATTAACATGAAATGCTTAATAAAGAACGAATTCAGTAATATAGCACATTCGAGAATGGCTGCAACTGTTTGAAATTGAATTTCTTTAATCTTATGCATGGTTTTCATTAATAATTGACATAAAATGCTTATCAAAGTGCTCAAGATCATTATTCGAGAAAGGCTACTTGGTTAATTTGATGGCACACCAACACAGTTTAGATCATATGGCGCTACAACAGGAAAGATGATTTTGGCTAAATTCGGTTGTTACAATCTTCAAAGCATCCGCCAGGGGTCAAAACCACCTCACCTGCTTGAGCTAAGAGATGCAGACTCCAGTAATTTGAACCCATTAAGTCGCCTGTTAAGATCATACAGGGATAAATGCTGGTTGCAATTCTGATGCCTCAATCATTGACGGCAACCCCTCAACCACAAAGGGAGCTACGAATATTAAAATCTTAAAAAACTGTGATAAACTTGTCGAATCAGCATGTTAGATCATGGAATCAGATGGAGTTTATACAGAGATGCAAAATGATAATTATGTTTGAGTTTATTAGGTAAAGATGTAATGCGAGTTTTATGATCCCCTGTGGTTCATTATATGATTAATTTCTAATGTGAGACAACAAAAAAACATTAATTTTGTATATCTAATTTAGTATGTATGAATCAGAAAAAGCAGCACCTCATGCACTATTATACTTGATCTTTACGAAAATGAAATTTTAGTTTTGGAAATAAAAAAACAACAATATACGTTAGATGTACTAACAATAATATATTTGAAATCTGGTAAATTTGTTATTCAAACACTACTCTGTTTACAATTTGCTACCTTTACAACACATTACTGCACATTCTGCGCTACTTTTATTATCTGTTAAACATCTAACATGCTCTAAATCAACTATTTAGACATTATTTCACACATGTATAACATTTCTAAAGAACTAAAAAAACAATATGGATTTCTGAGGCATAATATGCTTTTCAGCAGTGTTTTTTTCTAGTCAATTAAATTTGTTCCATAAATTCCGTTCGTGTCAATGAATATAAAATTCGTCAGTATCGACGAGTTGGTCTTTTTTATAATTAGGAGCATCATTTTTCTGTTTTGACACTGAATTGTCAAATTCAAGTATTAATAAGTTTAAATGAATTTAACAAATAGTATACATAATTATCCCTTTGATTAATGAGACATAATAAATCATATATAGAACCCATCATGTTTAAAATAATAAGCATTCCGTTGACTGGACGTTATACTGGTATTCATTTTTCAATGTTTTCAATGTTAAACTGCATGGTGTTTAAATAATAGGACCATTAGTAATTAATGATCAAATTTTAAGTAAGTGATAAGTATGAATACCCCTTTGTCTCAATAGTCAGCCATCATTGTACAGGGACAATTTGCCTGAAATTTTAATGCATTTGATAATCACGACGTTCAATCCAGAAAAAATGGTTATATTCTTTCCGTCATGTGTTGTGTGTGCAAATGCAATTTAAATAATTTTATATGTTCCTGATAATTTGATAAACCACATATAACATTACTGAACGTTGATAAGATCTATACGAAATAATTAACACGTGCTGGTCATAGAACACTTTAATGATTAAACAATATTTTTTTTAAACTACCTACAATAAACATTCGTATGATTAAACACTATAATAATTAAACACTTTACTGCTTAAATACTTACACACTTTTGCGATTAAACACTGTTATGACATTAGTTCTAGGGATTGAAAACTTCAAACTTTTTATTTCTATCTTAGTTTATATCAAGTTAAAAACACAAGCATCATTTTATAATAGTTACAGTGAGTAATTGTGGCATGTAGTGTTATTTTGAGAGCAGGAGTTATCTCTTAAAATAATTACAGGTTTAACACTGCAGGTGGTTTATTCGGTTTATTTATAAATATTCTGATGTAAAAGGCTTTAAGCTATTTAATTTGCATTGATAATAGAATTGCTGCATTAATTGTAGATAACCTGATTATAGATGTAAATTGAAACATCATTACTTTAATAACTAATGATATTTTCAAAATTTCTACTCCATTATATAAGTTAAAAATGCTATTAAACAGGGTAGGCCAAGGATCAAATTCTCTATATTCTACATCGATATTCAAAAAAATATTTATATTTCTTATATCCTGCATTGAACGATTTGACATGTTACTCATCTCACGCATTTTTGCAAGTTATATTCTATAATGAATAAAAGGTCGACATTTATTTTAATCAAACTTAGTGATTCAGGTTTATGACATTACAAATATTTCACATTTTAAAATCATAGGTGGATATGTTCTCCGAGGTCCTAGAGAATCCATACTTTACCGATTTGTATTGTAACTATTTTGTACATTAATTTAGATCTATTACCTTGATTAAGATAGCCATGCCCATATTTACACTACCCATTTCGTATTCAAACCAAGAGAGTAATGACCCAGTGGCTGATGTGGTTTTATAAGCCCACTAATATTTGTTTTATTTCAACTTCAGTGACGTCCGAGTTTTCAAACATAACGATATGTAGTATTTTAGGTCAAACGTAGGCCTATTGCTTCCAGAGGATTTCCTATTTCAATAAATCTATATACTTCAGAACAGTAGTTGTCAAGTAATGTGCCGCAGCTGTTAAACGTTGTCCCGTACTTGTTACGTATTTTTCGGGATCATTGATTCTAGCACATTAGTGTTGAGAGATTGAATACCGCTTAAGCCGGTGCTAGGGGCGTGAGAGATATTGTACTTTTACATTATCTCGAGATCATGCACATACTCAATTCAACCGAGTCTGCAATTTTCATAAAATATTATTCTTTTCATTGTTTCCGATGAATATCCCCATTTCCAGACTTCTCTAGTCGTTTTTCACACGTTATAACAATAATTGTGAACCAGACACCTTACCTAAACTGCTACATTGTAAATGCTGTGCCTTGGTGTTGTATTACTGCATGTTTAAAGTTAAATCTAGAAAAAGTAAATATGCAAATTTAAAAAATTCTCGAAAACTTATTTCTTATTTTTTCTTTATTTTTTCAGGTCTTTCCATTTTGTATAGTATTCAACAGTCAACTTGTGATTCGAATGGTAGGAGACAGCATGTCCGCCCTGCTCAAAGATAATACATTAATAGGTTCAACACTCCGGGAAAAGTTCCATATACGAAGGCCTTTGATTCCATGTATATGGACTAAAGTGAGTATATGTAAAGTGTAATATGTTCGATTAACACCCGAAAATCTTTACATTGATACGTTTTGTAGAGTGCTTATGGGAGTAAACATGTAAAAATATTTTATGCGTATACTTTCGAAAGCGTGCTCATGTAAAGTTTATTATGCCATATCTGTATATCGTTTGTTAGTATTTTCGAAAGGTATCTCACATAATATAAAATGTCGAATGTGTATTTACTTTTGAAAGGGATTATATTGTCTTTGATAATTATGGACTCATTTTAAGTTTCTTGTATTACTTGTTGATTGATTGATTGATTGATTGGTTGATTGTTCCTCACATTTTATTTTCCAGATTCTACAATTTGGGCGTGTAATATTTGAAGTAGAATACCTCTTTAACAACGATCCTGATGAACTAGACGCACGACTGATGGAGCACGACAATTCCGAGCCAGAAAAGGCAGCTGATCACCGGATATTACTCCGCGGACAAATGAAATATTTGCAAGACTGGAATATGATCGCGTTCCTATGCACCCCACTGTACGTAGTTTAAGGTATAGGCAGTCCTATGTGAGTTAAAATAAAAGGTTTTATTTTACAACATAAACTGTGCTGTTCTTTGTCATAACTTATCTTTGTTTTATCAGAAAGGCTGAGAAAAAAAATTTAGTAAACATTTACTATAAAACAGAGCTTTTCCGGTAATCTCAATGTACTCAGGTTTTCAGGAGCTTAATGCAACGTGTTTTAAGTTCGAATAGATTTTTATTTTTTGGTTTTAAAAGCTTTATATGATAATATTTGTTATACATTGGACAAAGAGCGTCCGTGGCCGAGTGATTAAGGTCGTTGACTTCAAATGACTTGCCGCTCACCGTGGTGGGTTCCAATCCTAACAAAGAATTTGGATTCTTTCATGTGAGAAATATATTCAATCTAGCATACGTCGGTGGTTCTACTCAGGTGCCTGTTCGTGCCTGAAATGATGCACGGTCTTTCTCCACCAGAAAGAATGCTGCCGTATGACTTACACTGTGTTGATGCGGTGTAGATTGTTGCCATATGACATATTTTATGTAAGTTCGCCGTAAAGCCGAAACTAAACATACTTGGGACGCTGTTAAAGTGATTCAGAAGATAAATTTTTGAAAGTGATTTATGTACAATGCTAATGTTCATTTTGTGAGCAGACTTTTTGGCTTTTGCAGGAGTTATTTAATAGTAGAATTAATCAACGCAAAAGTCAATATTACCTTCCTGATGGCCAATGCTTACTCTTCAATGTTATATATCTATTTTCAATATTTGACACGTTCTTTCGAAGCACTAAACATTTAGGCACCAAAATTTCCTCTAAAATGGTGATGCATTACCATAAGTTTCCATATTGTAGTTTTTATGTTCTTATATTGCAATAATTATACTGCGATTAACAATGTGTTGGTTCTTTTACAGAACATCATATTTACATCTTTTTTGGGCCCCATCTGGAAAACCCTGTTTATTTTACTTCGTAATAAAGGGAGTAAAGTTTATATTTGATAATCTTTGGTATTTCTCATAACCACAGCTGCAATAACTTAGATATCACATTTAGATCCACAGATACATATTCTACGTCATTTGGCTTGAATATCATATTTGTCACGTACTGTTTTCTTTATAGCAGAACTCATATCCATTGACATAATTTATTTTTATATTTATGTTTGTTGTAATATCTTTTATGACCTTTGGTACCAATCACCCATCCATATTTTTATATCAAATGACAGTTAAAACCTTGTATTAGCGTCTGCGATGAGTGCTTTCAGGAAAAAATCATTACAGTATCTCAAATAGCGATTTGTCACGATCCGGTATAATAGGCCCTTCACTGGAAATCTGCACTGCACTTGACTGCATCGTGGTGTTTTTTTCTTCTTCTTCAATTAAAAGAGAAAGTATGCACCACGTAGTATCTCGCGTTTCAAAATAAATGAATGATACCGATCTAAATTGCGTAAAATATGCTGCAGACGAACGTGGAACAATATTAGAATGTTCTAGCCTATTAAGATGTAATGAAGGATTGGGTTTCAGGGAAACAGACTATGCGCTGTTATGACGTCGTTTGTAATTATTATGAGTTATGGCAGGAAACTTTGAAATAAATTGAAACAAATGTATTTTTATGACTTTTAGATTTAAATGTGCCTTCGTTATGCAAAAATAAGGCAGGAATGACCGTTGTTTAGAACGAGTATATCAGAAGTATTTCATTTTCGTGGCTGCTTTTTTGTCTGTAATTGCTAGAAAAGGTGTCAGATAATGAATTTGTTATTCAATTATGTTTTTAGTTTCAGGGTTAGGATAGTAACACATCATTCACATCGATGTAGACGTTTGTGACATTTTTTTCCATACACGTAAATTTTGTTACATTTAAAAGGTTTACGTGTCAGATTTTGCGAAAACATATTACAGTCATATGACTGTACACATGCCTTTCATGTACTAATTTACAGTCCGTTGTTGCTCTACAATGTACAGAGGTGACCACTTGTGCCTGAAGTAATGCACGGATGGAAACCAAGAACGTTGTGGTTCTACAATATACTCAGGTGTCCGCTTGAGCCTGGAATATTGCATGAATGGGCACCAAGAAGTTTGTGGTTCTACAATGTACTGAGGTGACCACTTGTGCCTGGAATAATGCATGAATGGGCACCAAAACGTTTGTGGTTCTACAATGTACTGAGGTGACCACTTGTGTCTGAAGTAATAAACGGATGGGCACCAAGAACTTTTGAGGTTCTACAATGTATTTTTAGGTGTCCGCTTGAGCCTGGAATAATGCACGGATAGGCACCAAGAACGTTGTGGTTCTACAATGTACTGAGGTGCCCGCTTGTGCCTGAAATAATGCATGAATGAGCACCAAGAACGTTTGTGGTTCAACAATGTTTTGAGGTGACCACTTATGCCGGAAGTAATGCACGGATGGGCACTAAGAACTTTTGAGGTTCTACAATGTACTTAGGAGTCCGCTTGTGCCGAAGAATAATGCACGAAGAGGGGACACCAATCCATTTTATAGACTATGTTTACATTTACTTCACTTATCTTATAGGTTATGTGATCTTCGAGACTTACAACAGGCTGGTCTGTATATCAACGATCTGAATTTGTTTGACATGAGCCGAGATATGGTGATGGCAGGGTGGCAACATGCTTCTCAGTTAGAAAGATCCATAGAAGAGGTAGGAGTCTTGTATACGTTGACGAGCATAAATGAACCTTTAATTTAACCCATTTTAACGTCTTTATATCCGTTACATTTCACTGATCTTTTTATTGAGGTAATCGGTGTACTTATCTATTACATGTATATGATACACTTAAAACATTTCGTACAACACGTTTCAACTAAAAATAATAGTTATTATCTAATGCTAAGGGTCTTTGTAGTTTTTTTTTTGGGGGGGGGTTGTTTTATGTCGCACCAACATAATATAGGTCATAGGGCGACATTACAGCTTTACAAGCGAAGAAAGACCTCATGTGCCTTATTTCAGGCACAAACGACGATGTGAAAGCTAGCTTTGTAGCTCTCGTACATAAAAAGAAATCCGAAAAAAGCTTGCGCGTTGTTAAGCGATACCAAGTGCCGGTGCCGGTGATTATTGTAGATTATAATTAATATATAGAGCTATATGATGTCAGTTGAAGACTTGTACTGCATAGCCTAGAAAGCGGATTCGAAAGTAATTTAAGTAAGCTTATACTATTATATCCAAAGAGATAGAACAAACTTGTTTAACTAAACAAGTGATGTTCAGATATAGCTTACGGGACAGTAGAAATGTAAATGTTGACCATTCTTAGAGAATGAAACACTAAAATCAATCTACAAACATACATCCTTTGACAATTCGTCCTGCATTAATGTTTAGTAATTGATAAGAAAGAAAGCAAATTTACATTTTTATGTTGGTGTTGTTGTTGTTTTACGACTTGTATATATTACTCTATTTTTTATAAAGCAAAGAGAAAAGACAGAGAAAATAACAGAGAACATGTCTACTTTGGAGACATTGATGACTAAAAGCGACAGTTTGTTATATAGCATGATACCAAAATCTGTTGCCGGCAAGTTAAAATCTGGTGAGGATCCGGTATCAACATGTGAGGTAAAAGACACTTCTTTACTTCTAAAATATGATAAACAAGATCAACAAGGAAAGGCGGCGTTCAACGCACGCAACCCCCACACGATCCAGTAACAAGAGTACTTAGCTTACTTTAGAGTACTTCTAAACCTTACCTTTGCGTTCGTATGCTATGAATCGAAAAATGGATTAAATATAATATAACATTGAACCGGCATATTTTTTGTATGGTAATAAACATAAAAAAAATGTTTTCAATTTCTATTAAATCAAAATGCGTCCAGATGCTGATAATTTTTTATGAAAATTATGAAAATTTATCTAAAAGTAAAATATTGTGACTAAAGAAAGTTATTTACACATTTCAATAAACACTTACAATGCACGCAAATTACTATAAAGGTCAAAATATGCCAAAGAAAGGCGTTACTGCGTTAATCACGCAGTAGAAATATGGTGATAAATACTACATAATTAGTTCTTTATCGCATAAAACATGCAAATTATTACTTGAATCTTTCATCTTTTTACCTTCTTGTTATCCAAATACATTTTTGATTTTCTTGAAATTGTTTGGCTCATCTGAATGCAAGTATCTTTAAAGATTTGTAAAGAATGAAGGATTTTACAGCAAAGAAATATCTTATAAGAAAACTTATTCTATCGTTAAACTATTTGTATTTTCCTCTTACAAAATGGCGGCATAAGTACATACGTGGTTATACATGCCTCTCTATCAACTATTCCAGATATTTGATAACGTCACAATCATGTTTAATTACATGGTGGGTTTTGGTGAAGTGTGTTCGTCTGCTACACCGATGGAGATTGTAGAGATTATTAACAATGTGTTCAGTTTGTTTGACCAGATCATCGACAGCTATGACGTATTTAAGGTACTAATCTTTCATAATTTATCAAATATGTGGGTAAATGAACTCAAAAATTGTCACTTAATGGGGTAGCATTAAAGGTATACATGTATTTACCGTGAATAAGTTCGGTACAGTATAGAAATTAACGTAATTTGGACATCCTACCCTGTTATATTGCGGAAATAAAAAGATAAATTTGTGACCCTGCCGTCGCGAATTCATGAATCTGCGAGATAATTCGTGAATGGGGTTTTCGCGAAATCGAAAGAAAGATCACGCGAGTATAAAGTGATTAACAGTATAGCGTGATTCTCGCCTTGTCACGTTTGAAAGCTTTATCTTTAAATCCATCATCCAACAGAAAGCAGTTATTAAAATCTTTTGAAACCTGCTTTTCAAGGTTGTCGTGAAAATATCAACCTTTTGAAGACATCTCTGTAACAGCAAATTCAATTGCAGCCGCAATGCATTCAAACACGATATTCTACAACGCGTTTTAAGATTTTATTTAAAATGATATTTATAGCCTAAATATTGGTTAAAAACTTGTTCCTTTAACTTGTTGACAAGATGTTTCTGGTTTTGAGTACATCGTACTTTTATCTTTAATTGTATAGAATAGCCTGCTGTTCTTTGTGTGATCACTGATCAGTAACAATTACATTGAATATTCTTTACAGGTAGAAACGCTTGGGGACGCTGTATATATGGTAGCGGGTGGTGTTCCGGACAGGAACCCCAACCATGCTATCAATGTTGCTGGTCTGGCGTTAGAGCTACAACTGAAAGCTAAAACTTTAACTGAGCCATGGAGCAACAAATATAAGCTTAATACAAGAATAGGTTTGTTATAAAAAATAGATTTTGTTCCGAAAAAAAAACTACTATGTAATCATCTAGTTACCAGAGCTACAATATGAATGCATGTACTTCTAAAAATATATAGTCGACGCAAATATAACAAAGAATTCAATGCATATAAGTTAGCTTTGGTCCCAAGTACGCAAGACAATCAATGTCGTATATAGTTTACATAATATGTAAATAAGATACAAATTAATACGTTATGAGGCGCTTTATTGTATCCAAATATATTTTTTAGAATTATTCAAATACTTTTTTATTAGATACAGTGTGTATTATATATCGTAAACTGGTCGTCTGCTTGATATTCAAGTAGTATGGCGCCTTTACTAGAAATTACGTCATAAATTCAAAGAAAATCTGTGAGAGAAGTGATCCGCCGGAAGCAATTGCAAACAACAATATGATATGGAAACTGCAGACTCTGGGACATTGTATATTAATTATATTAAGTCCCCGGTTGGATTGATTCTATTCATTAGAGATAACGTAATGGGCAGCATATTCCATGCCCCCTAGCACCGGCTCAAGAAGTGTCCAATCTACACTTACGTGCTGGATTTAGTAATCCCGAAGGACCAGAAAAAATATAACAAACGCTGAAATGAAATACGGGGCAACTATTTACAGATGCCAAACGGCACTTGACACCTGCTCTTGTGATATATAAAAACTTGAAAAGAAAATATCCCCTGAAAACAACGATTATATTATTAATGCAAACCATTTTTATCAACGTGGTATTTACTTATCGTATGTCATAAGTAATGAACAATTTAATACATGATTTATGCCCGAATCCTTTATATGAGAAAGTCATTTTTGACGAGAATATGTATGTATTGTGGCATACAGAGATAGTTTTAAAATACATAGTAACTGTTTACTATTATGTTATTACAGGCATGCATACAGGCAGTGTTGTTGGAGGGGTTGTTGGACGTAGAATGCCTCAGTATTGCCTGTTTGGTGACACAGTTAACACAGCCTCCAGAATGCAGACATACAGTTTGGTAAGAATACAAGAAAAAAATAGTCTCATCTTAACTTATGTATTGATGTGTAAATATATAATATACACAGCCATATTAAATTTTGTAGTTTGTAAGTCTCCATTTGACGGAGCTGGACGAAAATATATCTCTTTTTCTGGCGTTTTTTGTTTGTTTTTGTTTTGTTTTTGGCCTTTTTTGTTTGTTTTTGTTTTGTATGATATTGTTTTAAAGGAGATCAATCGAGTTCTTGAAAACATACATTTTAAATTCTTATACAGATAAGCTTGCACTAGGGCACTTAAGATATAAATAAAAGAAATTATGTATGTTAAAATTTAATCAGTAAAAAAAAACTTGTGGGTTTCCTAGCCCAATGGAGCTAAACCGTCGCTTTTCGTTATGGATTTTTTTTTCACAATACAAATGATCTGTATGATGGATTGATCCAATGATCTGAAGTTTTGTACCCATATCATTGGTCTAGACCTTTATCAAATGGGATAAAATTTTCAAAAACAAATTTATTCCCGTAATATCAAAAAATCTCAGTGGAATCCCTTTAAAAAAATGTCGAAATACCCAAATGCTTAAAACTGTGCGTATATTTTAATATCAGTAAGTTTCGGTTACCAGAAATGGTCGCTGTGAAATATATATGATCTCATTTTGTTTCATTTTTGCGAGATAATCATTGAGGTAGAATTTGAATTATCTCTTACAGCCTGGAAGAATCCATATCAGTGAGCCATGCCAAGAATGCCTTAAAGAGTCTTCCTTTGTTACCATAGTGAGAGGGACTGTCAATGTCAAGGTTAGTACATACTTTAATATATATAATTATTTCAAATATTCTCTAGTTGCAGATTATTCAGCTAACGCCTTAAAGCCTATTTTATAAGAATAACAAGGTGAATTACAAACTACTGCTTCAGTATTAACTATTATTGGATATCTTTTGTTATAGAAATGAACGTTTCTCTTTAAACATTTTATATAAGAAAAACGCTTTTGTACGTTTTGTAACATAACAATCTCAAAGAGAAAATCAGATGTGCCAACCAACGTACAGAAACATGTCAACCTATGTATGAGCGATGAACAATAAAATTTGAATTACATAATATATTTGATCAACAAGATTATAACAGGAGATTTCAATAAGCACTTTTCAGGCATTGCATATTGTGTGATACTGACCCCGTTTATACTATATCGGTATAATATCTTTTATTCATGACCTTATGTTCTAATTTGCATCGTTATTTATGACTATTGAAGACTGCCACCATCACTCTAATGGATCGGGACGCGATAATGATTTCCGATCATTTGTGAATACGACTTTATGGCGTATATTTTCATTACCATTCCATTTTGTGTTAAATTGTAAACGAGACATAGCCGTTCGTCTTATAATTAATCACGTTTTTCAGTTTGTTCAATGTTACCTCGTCAGTACAAAAGATACAGTACAAAATACCTCGCTTTATTTTGTGGTAACATCATATGAAATAAGTAAAAAGAAAGTTCTTGGACCTATATTACAGTAAATCTATCCTTGCTGCAGAATAAAGAGTACCTTGTCCCAGCCATTTCTTCACAAAAGTTTATTTTACCATCAATTTTCAAATACTATTACAAACCTTTAGCTTATTTGATTTGTTTTGAAACACCTTTATGTTTTTTGAACGTATTTCTTGGATTTTTTTGCATTGAAGATCAAGAAAGTATCGTTTTAGCAAAAGTTTTTAAACAAAAATAATGCGAAATATTTAAACTTAGTTTAGTTATGGCACGGCCTCGAAAAGATCTTGTTTAAGCTAAATGTATATATAGATCAAAAACGATTTCGTTTTAGCAAAAGTGGCAAAACAAAATTCATGTCAAATTTTAAAACTAAAGTCTAGTTATGGCACGGCTTCTAAAGAATTTGTTTATAGCTGAGATACTTCTTGTTTATGTTAAGTTTAATTGAGTTCGTGTATCAAATTCTGTACTTAGACATTTGCTGATTAAAGAAAATCACAATTTCGTCAGCAAAATAAATGTACATTTGTCATGTTCCTATCAGGCTACTAATTTAGCAGTTGCATGCAGTACAGCAATTACGAGAATACATGCAAGATGTCGTCTGCAAGTATTGGTATCTGACCAGATATATGAGAGTTCAATTACCGTTTGCTTTTCTGAAAACGGAAATCAAATAGGTCAAAAATGCAAGAAAAATACACATCAAAGGCATTTCCTTGCTTTTTGAAAAGTAGTTAGAATGTTTTTATCGTGAATGATACAAGAGTCCAATGTAAAAAATAGAAAATTGAAACATGTTGCCAACATAATGGTTTTGAATCATATTTTATTATTAATGTATAAGTTGTATGAAGCTAGAGCATATAAATTACATTTTTCGTGATCAGATCTGGTAAAACATCATAAGGGTCTATTTTCATAGATACATGTTTAGCAGTTGACTAAAGTATCTCTGTTGTTTTGTTTTTTCTTCTTTCTTTGTTGTTCTTATTTTAAATTAGTTAAAAAGCTTAATCTAAAGATCAATTCATTTTATAGTTTAGATTAAAACGAATTTTAGATACATGATAAAAAGTGGACTAGATCTATTGGACTTATGCTTTTCTTATTTTTGCCAAATTAGTTCAAAAAGATGTAACTAATGTTTTTTAAAAATATCCTCATACCAAAATCAAGTTAGTATATAGCTTAGATTAACTTCCTCTTATACTAATTACAGGGGAAAGGTGAAATGCGAACATTTTGGTTAGCTGGCAAGGAAGGAGAAGAAAGCACAAAACAGTTCTGCGAAGAAATTAAACAAGAACGAAGCCAGTCCGTCCGAAAATACAGGTATATTAATTAAGATAGCATTTAATTATTACTATACATTGAAATTATCACCTTTGTTTTCAGGAGTAACCAACTGTAATTCATTCAAGCGTGAATCATTGTTGTTGATTTATAAGGCTATGAAAAAATCATGTTTGAATTTATAGAATGAAATATTACATATTGTTCAAGGTAAATTTATAGTATGAAGTAAACTTGGTGCTCATTATATGAAAAATGAACTGACACCGGTTTTAATTTAGGCCTGCCCATTTGTCATTTAAAGTGATTTGAAAATGCTAACAGTATGTAGCGCCTGGTTTGAACTTCCTTATTTTTTGTTTCATTGAATTGAAATTGGACTCAAAAGACAAATATATTTAGAATGCAAGTATAAGATACAGTTATGTTTATTTAAATTATCTATATGTTAATCATTATTGTATTTTAACACAAGATTCATTTAGGAGTTTCCTTGACTCTTCTCGTGTCAGTTGTTCACTAAATGATTTTCTCTTATTAACTATGATTGGTTGATTTATACATTTGCATTCTAAATAATCACCAATGTCATCGAACATATATAAATTCTTTTATATGTCATCCGCATCAAAATTCTTCTTATGTTTAGCATCGGCTTAAACCTATTTTTGGTTTTACTTTGAAATGATATCATTTTTTATTCACTTCTCTATGTGTATAGATTTTGTATCTACAACAATAATGTAACTTATGACCATATGCAATTGGTGAAAATAAATCACTAAACATATGTGTTATAAACATATATACCAATTAAACATAAATGATATTTCATGTTCATTTTAATCACATTTGAATATCTGTTTAGGTAGAATGACATGTGAACCTCAACTGTACAATAATTGTTTTTTATTTGAAAACACTTTCAGCTTGACAAAGGAGATGAAACTATATTTCCGATCCAGACCTACTACGCGGGGGTACAATTCCTTGTATAATATTCAGAAAATTGTGTTGTGCATATTACATTTCTCCTACAACACTGTCATTTAATCAAGATACATGTTTGCACTCAAAGATTTCATAATGTTCACAAATCAATAATTGTTACTTGATTTTTGTACCAACGAATGAGCGGAGTTTTCTTAGCCACTTATCCATAAAAAGGGGGGATAAACGGTGAAAGGGGGCGTGGACGTAGATAGCAATTACCACTACCGTTCATGAATAGGCTCAACCAAACCGACCCTGCAACACTTTCAATATTGCCATGTTGGGCTTTCTTTATGGATTCTGTTTTTCTCTATTTTATACAACTTTCTCTACATTCGTTTCAATGTTTATAAGTAATACATTTCGCAAAATTTAGTTGGTTCAAACTGAAAAACAAAAACCTTTTAGTTACCCGGTCAAATATAATTACTCTGGGACAAATATATCTTTTATTGTAAAAATAATTTCTTTACCAGTACCTTTCTATTATTGATTCGATCATGAACATTATGATTTCTTAAGATTTGAGACTTTCAATTTTCATACATTTGCATGTGATACTTTCATTGGAACTATAATCTTTGCGATAGATTTATTTCTTGATCGAATGGAAGCAGTGCTAAGTATGATCTTTTAATAATTTAAATGGGAAGAAAACAAATGATGTACATTGCACGGATGTTAAATTTCAATCAGTTAAGGCTATACAGTCTTCACTTAGGAGGCATGTTCACACATATTCATATATATCACTTCATAAATCCAAAGGTGACATGTTTTTATAGCAGTCATTGCTTATACTGTTTAGAAATAAGTCTTTTATTGACCTCATTGTAAAGCAAAAATAATAAAATATAAGGGTTGTCATTCAGGAGGTTTAGGCTATTGCTGATACATAGTAAATGATTCTATTTCCATTTTAAGCATTTCATATTCAACAAAAGCTCTTTTAGTAGTAACAATGTGAGAGATAAGAGATTTCTTACTGCAAGAAATTTAAGTATATTAACCATTTTGACCAACCCTCTTCTCCCACGCCAACCCCGCTACTCATACCCATTCATTTGTTTGAGTACTATCATATTTAAATCTAATTTTTACCAATACAATGTTTGTTGATATTAATACACGTTAAAGCACATATGACAAGTCAATTGATCATTATTGGCGAATATATAAGTAAAGTTTCTACAACACAGCTATAATTTTAGGGTACTTTTCTGCAATTCTTGCATTTATTAAATGGACATTGGAAATGGTACACATATATGCAAATTGTGAGGATTTTAAAATATGCATATTCTAAAAGTAAAAAGTTATTAAAAACATATTCACCGATGTTTAAAGATACAATTTAATTTAATCAATTTGTAGTCATTGTGTCCTCGTCATGTTACTTATGTGCAGATATGTGTAAGGTATTTGACATTAACAAGAATAGTCTGCATAACAAGACCTGGTAAGTCACAGACTCTTCCAGTGCTTTCAGTGCTTTGATTACGTATATCAAATATTTTATTTATACAAGTGTATCAAAATAAAAAAAAGGGAAATACATTTTCCATGGAGCCAAAATAATATAATATATCATTATTTTTTGTTGTAAATAAATCGAGAAATGTTGAAACGGTCCTTAGCAAATCGTCCTTTTACCACATTTTCAGGAACAAAGTACAAGAATGTTCATTAAAACTAGCACCATTAATATAGAAACGTTTTTTTAAACTTGCACATGCGAAGTTTTGTATTTAGACGACATCTTAAAAGTAACATTTTTTATTTTTACTTTATTTCGTAAGTTTGCATTCGTTTGCAGTATAGTTTATAGTATTTTTATTTAAAAAAATAACTAACTTTCATTGAGACAGTCAGTAAAATTGTGACATAACGGCATTTAGCAAATAATTTGATAGTTTATATGAGATGATCATTTTAAGCCACATTACTTTTATAAAGATTGTTAATAACATATGACCTCCTTGAACCACAATTGGCTAGACTTTGCCACAAGTATAGAGCCAGGCCAGTCTGCATATTCGTTTTGTTATACAAGGTTCTATAATGTTTGAAACGGTTTTTGTAATTCTAATTGTAATTGAAAGTTCTTACAATTTGGATAGACTTTTACTAAAATTAAAAGCAGGGCAAATCCATTACATAAATTCAGCCGATTAAAATATTATGGAAATCTTGAATAAAATCATTCAATGGTAAGAAAAGCAGACAAATTACTGATTTATAGGCAAGTTTGAATGACTGTATATTACTTACCCCCATATTCGAAAAGGAGATTACAAATTACATTAAACAGTACATGTTAAAAGGAAAAGCAGCAAAAAGCATTTCTGTTTGATTTATATAAGGAGGTTGCTACTAACAGACTTGTACAAATGATATAGTAAATTTTGATCAACAGTTGACTATCATTACATATTTAGTACATTATAATTAAGATAAATCTGTACAAAGACATGGTAACCAAAGTTACTACTGTTTCTTTCCTTCCATCTATATATCCTAAAACAAACTAGATATGAATATAAAACCGGACACAACGCTTTTCTATCTTTTCTATCTTTTGTTTAAAAAAAGACATGAAGTTATTCCAGAAAGCCAATTATAAGCTTGCATGCATTTGTTTATATTTTATACTTTGGCTATTGCAGATATTTGAATTAAAACAAATATTCATGAAATACATTTTCGCGCCATTTTTACATTTTGCTTTTTGTTACATTTTAAAGTTGATTTCATAATTATTTTAGCCAGTGTGTCTGTCATTATAAGGAATTAGTTGGTGATTTTTCATCAAATCAGTTTTAATTTTGCTAAACAAATACAGTGCTTTTTGTAACATTTATATTAGTATATCGGTTTTTATAAATATCATTATGTTATAAGATAACTCATATTTTTGTGTTGCTCTTTTCAGTTCTTATGATAACGCCATGGATTTACACGCTATGCACGCCTCTACAAGCTATGCACAAATGCCTGCATATTTCGGAGGTATGAAATCGAACAGATCAGCAAGCAGCGTTTCGTTGTTACAACAAACAGATGACGAGAGTACAGGTGAAGTTAAGACAGGTGATAGACTGATTGTGAAGGGCAGTCCACGCTCAAGCTTTAGCAGATTAAATGAGTACAGGAAAGCGACTCAAGAGATTTCAGAGCAACTTTCTCCTACTGAACAAGAATACAACGGGTCAGACAAATTAGACATACATTTTGAATTAGACGAAGGAGATACTGATAACATTACGGCACCAACTGGCGTTAATGCGGAACTGAAAGGGGAAAAGTCTGAGCCAGGTCTACAAACAAAGTACGACATTCCTGAAATAACTGAGCTCGATAAACAATCTTCAAAAGAAAATTCAGGTGATAAGGATAACTCACATCATGAGAAGGAGAATCGCCTGACGTTAGGCAAGTTTAAATTAAGTTTACCTAAAATGTCGGACCTTTTCCAATATATTACACCTAAAGACCGGACGAAAGATAAAGAAATGCACGATAAAAGCTGTTATAAAGATGTAAAGAAAGAGGACAACGAAGAGGTAGATGTCACAAAAGGTCCTTTAGAAGAGACGTTTAAAATAAATGTAGTAATTGGAAGTGATGCAAGTCTTGATAAATATGATAGTGATACTGTTGAACAAACACATGAGAAAGATATTAAAAAACGCATTGGTTCTTTGAATAACAATAATAATGATTCTGCATCCGAGAACCGAAGTTTTAATGAAAATTCTCTAGAGGGTGATACTTTATTGTTTGACAAATCTGCTGAATGCCCGCAGTTTTCAAATATTATATCGTCTTTCAAATGCAAATCAATGCAATACGATGACAATACTCACAAAAACAATATTAGTTCTGAATCCTTTCACTATGCAGAAAACGAACTTGTTCCGCATTCTCGATATTATGATTCTAATGAATTGCAGAAAAAAACACAGAAGGAAACAGTTTCAGAGAAATCTGATAGGAGTTTGAACAATTTAAGGAGTTCTTATGCTTCAGTTTCAGGAGAAACAATTAGAAATGGCTTTCTAACTAAACCAGAGTCATTTACTCGTTTATTGTCTGTTAATAATTCTGAAAATACACCTGAGAGTGACGAAAATGTAAAGCTCGAAATATTAAGTTGTCCATTTTTCTCATGCATAGCAAATAGTGATGCCGCTGCAAGGAGAGAATTGAATTCTGAAAATATTCGAAAATGCAAAAGTGATCAGGGTTGTATAAACGACAATCGAGAAACATCCTTCAAAGATCAAAACAGTAATCGTAGTTCACGGTGCAACAAAGATCAAAGTAAAGGAGATAGTCATTTTCAAAGCACTGATATGTATGAAAGTCAAAAAGAATCTATACAGGAACATAAAAATGTATGCGATAGTTTAGTGATTGATTGTCCAGAGGACAAATTAAAACTATTGGAAAAAGGTGTGAAATATGCATGGGGGTTGGAAAATGACAATGTACAACATGTAGTTAATCAGGGAAAGAGTGGTGAATGTTGGGAAAATAATAATGGTACATGTAGCATTAATGGACAGATAGATGCTAATTTTAAGAAAAATAATATGATACATAATCAGTCGGTGTTGTTATGTAAAGCAAAGAAAAGTGAAAACGAACCAGACAATAGAGTCGTTTTTCATCTTTCAGATGACGAAACTAGTTCATAAGAATGACAAACAGTTGCAATATATTGCATGAGTGACAAGTCATAGAGAACATGACCAGCTGCGACATTTTGTTATTTCCCTTACACGCCGTCAAACTAACTGCTGTTATATTTGCGTTATTTTTGACGTTTATTGTTGAAATCCACAATCGTGGTTGCTGCTACTTTATTTTTGTTTACAATTATGCCGTTACTTTCAAATTGCCGTCCAAACAATTTAATTATTATATTTGGTTTATTATTATTATTATTTTTTTGTTGTTTCTTGTAACTATATTTGGGACCAAAATAAAGACAAAATTATAAATTTTCCAAGAATGAAAGTTGTACAGAACCACTGTGTGACCTTTGATTTGATTTTTTAATCAGTGTTATCTTGAAAGAACGATATAGTATGTTTTGTAAAGAATGTCAGCATTAGATTATTATCATAAGTATTGAAACTTTGAAACTGCCAGAATTTTATTTTTTTCAGAATTGTTTGGATAATAAAAAATGCATTTTTTTGGCATTTTTTACAATTACTTAATGGCATGTATCTATAAGCGCGTGTTTCAGGGTTGAATTATCTTTCAAGTTATGAATATAAATATATGGCATTTTGTATTGTTCTTTGTTCATTGAGGCCACGTATTATATATTGGCAAATAACGATGCATACGTTGTTGGGAAAAACTTTTGATATTCAAATGTTAATGTATAAAATTTTTTACCTTTACATGATATTGACGTAAAAAGTGCAGTGGCAGCTAATAAAAGATTTTCTTGATACGTACCGTCGCAATTTGGCAATAAATGTAATGGCACCGATAAATGTTAAGATTATTACCAAGTTAAGGTTGGACCTTTCCAGTGTTTAAAGATTTATGTAAATTGGCTAACTTGTTGTCCAATAGCTACACTGAGATAATACATAGTCACTGGTTGACCTGGTTTGCACAAAAGAACACATGGTTTTGTTTGTGATACTGTTTGTGAGCAGTTGACCTAGCAATGAATGGAAAAGGTGTGGCTAAATGTTCCGCTACGAAAACCCGGAAAGGTCCCATGGAATGATACAAAACATTCTTATCCACCGGTACTTAGATTAAATTAAATCCATTTTTGTTACCTGATCTTATTGATACCTGTACTAATTGAATCCATTATTGTTACTTCTTTACATTGTTGTTACAAGGTTCATATTTTCCCTATGTTTTATTGTTGTTAATAACATTAAATAAATCATTACTATGTAAAGGCTTATAAGGCCCCATCTATGCTTTCATTTTTTTTCTAAAAGGTTTTTCGTTGTTCAATTTAAACCATCTTTTCACTTGTTAGTTTGTATGGATAACAAATTACTTTTGTTAAAGTATTAAAGTATTGCTACATTTATGACAAATAATTTAACATTCAATTCTAAGTTTGTCTCGAGTTTCACATGATAAGCATCTAACATGCTGCACGTCTAATACTTTTAACATTTTTCAAACACAGGTTTTTCCCTCCTAGGCAAAATTAGTGATATTAATTTCTAAGACTTTGTGTGCCTTTTATTATGATAACCTTTGAGATTAGCTGTGATCCATGCAAATCTAATGTCTACATACATATATACCAATGCGTCAAGCTAACATCAACATTTTTGAATGCATAGTTTAATATCAAAATCGTTTATACGACAATCATATTGTTATTTTTGATAGAACAAAAACGGGTATGGCAAAAAAAGGTCATTTCATCAGTATTGCAAAATTAAAAATGTCACCTTGAAAAAGCCTAGTGTACGTTAACCTCGAATAAAAAGCAGTTTAAGATTGATATGTTTGTTGATAAAATTTAAAAGTTACTTATAGGTTATTTTATTAGTCTTAAGTAATGTATGCTGATAAAAGCGATAACAGAGATGATCATTCTGAGAGAATATTATTATATTACTCTTAAAGGACCGGTCCATGTCCACGTGATATGCAAAATAAGAACATGACAGTTTGTGTAATATTTTATAAAATCATAGACATTTATATTTTGTTTTCGTGAACATGATCCTGTATCAATATTTCAAAGACTGTATATTGCGTAGCCTCCTTCCTAACAATGTCCCTGCGTGTTGTTGTTTTATATTTATATATGCAATACATGAGATTAAATATAAATGCTTTTTTCGATACCAAAACTTGCAGCCAGTGTGGACATTTAGAAAATTGCGTATGATTAAACCCTGTACGTTTGGTGCATATATAAACAGGTTATAATTATAGTAATACACTCGTAATACGATAGGTCTAAGCATTTGGTATTTTTCTGTGTTTGGAATGTAGAGTGCCTGTACCACGTGGTATATTACTCATATTTAAAATATCACATGCGGCATTAATGACTTAGTTTAGGGAAGAAAACTGCCGGCAATACCTTATCAATGGAAAATAATGGCGACTGATTTGTGTCATGTCGTATTTTCGCTCCGCGAAGACACGAGAAAACGAGGAAGTAGTGACATTTTCGTATTTTGTCAGGCGCCAGGATATCAAAAATACAAATTGGCACAAATCAGTCACCATAGAAAAATAGCCTCTGTAAAGCGGAGAACTATTCCCTACTTATTAATTTTTATTATTCTTGTTTGACATGTGAAGTATTTTCTAACATTCGGGAAAACGGTTACAAGTTGTGTGCTATTCCCCAACAGCAATGTTCTAAAAACTTGGCAATTATGCTGAATGTGAACGTGATATACCACGTGGTATAACCACCATGATAAGAGGGGAAGGCTCGCAATTTACTTTCTTAGAATGTCATCATATACATTGTATTTTCGTGGTCAATGGTTATTAATTCTTAAGGTTTGACATTAGGTATATGCGAAGTATTTCCATAAAGAAGAGTTTGTACTATAAAATGTAGATTTTATTTCTTACATATATTTTCACACATTATAATGGTATTGATTTTGTCTCATACATCAGCGACAATCATTTTTCGTTTAACATTTTATGTTATATGCTTTAAACTTTGTACTTTTATAAGTTTTGATGGTCTTTTATTTTTGTTAACATTAATAATATGTTGCTTTATAAAAAGATTCAAACATAAGTCACTTTATATGACAATGACAGCATAATGGTTGGAATCTTTATATAGTTGAAGATACATTTTCTAGACACGTTTGTAAAGATGTTTCTTGCAAAACTATTCCATAACTTACATGAGGTGTAGATAATTTGGTTTATCATTGTACAATATGTTTAGTAATAAAACAATTATGTATAAACATGGCATGATAAAACAGTGTCTTCATTGTTGTGCAATTATATTGAGAAATATTTTGACTGTTAACGTTATTATATCTAGAAATAAAATCAATAACTAATTTCAGATTTTTTTATTGTATATAGACAATTGACATTCAGCGCTCATTTTCCCTGTTTTTTTCGCTTTTAAAAAGGGTGTTAGACAATCAACTTATACACACTACTCGTAGTATTTATGAAATGACGACAAATGTTTTTATCATATGATATTCCATTGCAAAAATACCGAAATATGACAAGTAATGGCTCCCATTCACAAGCAATATCTACATATAACGTGTGTAATATTTGTCCAACAGTTAGTTTATCTTAACGAGTACATAAGCCTAGAAACCATTCTAGACGAGTTTCCAAAGTTGTCCCCTATTTAACAGAACATTTTTCGGCGATTTTAACAGTGATCGTCAAAAATTTATTGGAAGCGATGAATTATTTCGACGAGGAGAAAAGAACTTTACGATAGATTATATGTAAATAAACAGTAGTACAAAAGGTTGCAAACAAAACGAATACTTGCAGAATGAAATCTAAAAGGCAATCGAGAAGAAATAAAGAAGTAATGACTATAAGATTTTGAACAATTAAATGAGTTAAGGGCATGACAGAAACGGTTTAAAAAAAATGACAAGGACTTGGGCATAGAACCAATGGAAAACATACGGACGGGTGTAAAAATCTTGTCAAGCGCTAATTTGAAGAAGTTAAATAAGGTCAAATCTAATAAGTCACACACAGAACGTACAGTTCCTAGGAAAAAAAGAAAATTCGGAGAAAACGACGATGTTAGCACGTTTGGCGAAAGTATTTTCAGGGACAAACTGAGCTTAATACTCTAAGAAAAACAGGTCTTTTAAAGAGAACCAATCGTTAGTCGATTACTGTTTGTTTATACACTTTTCTTCCTGCAAATGGTCATGACTCGCAGGTCAAAATTCATTAAGCTCTTACATACAGAGAGATTGTATCCGTCCGGATTTCAATTGTCAACTGTTACAAATAATAATTGAAGACACATTGTAGTAAGTTCACTCGATTACATAGGATTCCCTGTTTCCTGCGGTTTACATGCCCGATACAAGCGCATCTGTACAAATCGGTTTTCATTACTTGATATGTTCATACCAAATTAAAGGCAATTTTCTGACCAGTATATTCTTTTAGCGTTACAGTATTATTAGCGGTATTCCAAAGGATATTTCAAAATCTTTAAGTTTTGATTGAGGTTTATAATGTTATGGTGTTTTCATTTGAAAGTGACAAAGATTGTGATGATGACCAATGTCTTTTAGCGTCAATAATATCATTTCTTCTTGAACTAATAAGCAAATTAATAAAGAAGCAATATAAATACTATTAATTCCTGGATTAAGGTAGTACACCCCTAATGCACTATCTCCATTTTGAAGAGTATTCAAATAGGCTAGAATCACTGTAAAGTGTATTGAAACTGAGAGGCGAGGGTTCAAACCCAAGATTATTTAGTTTCCTCATTTCTGATAAAAGCCCTTCTAATGACAAAGTTTTAGTTCATAAAATGTCCATTACTCATAAACCACACGATCAATTGTGTTTAAATTTTGCATACAGGTGACATTTAAGGCATATTACTGTCCTATGTTGTCAATTTTACAGTTCCTTATAGTGCCCATTAGGGGTGTTCTACCTTCTACTTTAAGAAAGAAATAACCACATGAACATTTTATTTTCTTCATTTTTCAAAAGGTAGGTTTAATTATATATTCACATAGATAAAATTAAAAACAAAATAAAAGTTCAAGCATATGAAATAACGCAAAACTAACGAAAACAGAATACAAAGTATTTTAGCCAGGTATCTTTTGTTTTAGCTGAAATAAATATATGATGCGCGTAAAGTAAAGAATAGCACATTTAAGAGTGGCATAAATTAACCCCAAAATATAAGCATTAGCTTTATGTGAGACCACATGTAACACATATACATTACCTCAAATGAACGCTAAAATATCAGAGCAAAGATCTATACGGTATGACAACTTTAAAGAACGCAGCCCCTGGCATAACCCAGCCTAAGGGAGATAATACACAATGATCTATGTGAATTAAAAATAAGCCTTTATGTAAAAAAATAAAATATATGAAATTGTAATATTGTCAAAACGTCACACATGCATTTTCTTTCACAAACTCAGAATGTAACGCTTAATACTCAGACACAAACAAAGTCGAAGTGCATACAGTTTTATATCACACACACAATCATCTTTTATTCAATCAAGTAAGTTTGGCTTGTCAATATAGAAACCTCATATATCAATAATTGTCTAGTAATAATAATCGGGTTCGTCGGTGTAATAATCCGGAGTTGAATCTGTAGGTGTTTCAGGTGCCGCTATTTTATCTTTATCGATAACAGGCACAGTAACCCCATTTCCATTGCTTTTAATATTCTCTTTCGGCAGAGTCTCGGTTTTTTCATTGTCAACAGGAACAGCTTCTGTCACTTCTGTCCCAGCCTTAGTGGTTTCTTGTCGACTTATGGCGTCATCTAATTTTTGTTTTGTTCGAGGTTTTATCTTTATTTCTGTCCTTTTCAAAGAATAACCGTATTCCTTTCTCCATTTAGACCAAATAATTCCTTTTATAACACCATCCGGTGATGGTTCACTTATTCCATTTTCAATGAAGATACCATTCAAGGAGGCGTATCCACATGCTTTAAACCACCAACCAGACTGATCTTTTTTAGCACAACTTAAATGCCATTCATCATTGTCCTTATCGATAGTACTAAACCTCATTCCATTATGATAAGGAAACATTGCATCGCCCGCTGTACCTGAGTATCCCTGAATTGTTAGCTGAAAATCCATCTGCTCATTTTCAACACGAAAATAATCGTATAACGCATAAGCATAATTATCTTCCCAATCCCACATATCAAACCTTATACTATAGTTCTTGTAGTGTGTCATCCAGTATAAATTGTCATTTCCAAACCAATACTCCGAATTGACGTTTCCAAAACCAAAGGAATAATCGTCCCAACGTCTTGTAAAGTTGATTTTGCCATCAATGCGTTTCTGGATGATTGTCCAACCACTATCTTCCTTGTCCTCCATATCACACCATATATTTACTATCTTTCTGTTCGGAAGGCGGATTGGATATACACCACTTAGTGATATTCCATTCATTTGAAGTTCACTGCAGTCTGAAAAGAAAGAAATGTTCACTTTCTTAAGTTATCAAATGCTGATGATCATAATCAGGGAATTCGAAACAATATTTAACTTCAATGTAAAATCATCTTACAGAAATGTCCTGATACTAACAAATATATCCGTTATACTTTTATTATCAATTTCACAAATTGTACCAGCAATTAACAATCCATGTAACAGAACAAACTGGTATTTCTTTCCGATAATTTCAAAACATTTTTTCGAACCGGAACCGGAAAGAAAAATAAAATGTATAATCATCTTACAAAGGAAAACTGTTAGGCTTAATTTGATGGGTACCATAATAGCAATATAAGCGTTCCTAATAAAAACATATAAAAATATAACTGTTAAACTATGAGCAACAGAAACAAATTCTATACACTGAAGCACCTGTCTAAATAAAGGTTTATAACAAAGATATGCTCCACGTTTTACCGTTTAAAAGGCAAATAAGAAATATCATACCTCTGACTAAAGGAATATCTCTAAAATTTGGTATGGACTTAGGACTGTCCCTCCTTGGTGTAGAAAGTGAAGCTACATTTCTGAACATATCCGTACGGAATTTGCTGATCATTCTGTAAATTGATTAAAGATACAAGCATCATATTTGTTTGATGTCTTTGATTTGACGACACAATTTTGTTTTATGTCTTAACAAAACGACCTAATTGTTCAATTTTTAAATACTATATAAATTTGTTGTTTGTACATGTAAATTATTAGTTAAAGTACATAATGTTTCACCTAAATCCTATAAATATAAAATATAAGATCAATTTATACTAAATCGAGTTATCAGTAATTGATATATTTAACAGAGCAAAATTTAATTCTAAATGAAATTAAGGGGAGTTAATACGTAATGAATACACCGTAAACAGAATCAGGAATTATCTTTCTTCACCGGACGTTTAAAATGTGGCAAATTGAATTTAAGTGAGGAAGAAACCGCCATACGTGTATAAATCCTGATATTGAACTCTGATCATGCTTTTTTCTTTGTCAAGATCAATATTCAGTTTTTCCAACATCAAACATTGATGTTCATTCTGATGTCGCAAGCTCAATGCTCTGTACTGCAAGGTTTGGCATATACTTGCTGTATCTTGTAATTGGCCTTGTGTAATTATTGAACAATATACGATGATCATCAGAAGAGCAACACTTCTACATCTACACCGTGACGCCTGCATCCTATCCAGAGACAGAGAGAACATAGGAAAACAGAAATAACTATTTTTGAAATATTATCTGCTATTTTTAATGATATATTTGTAAAGTTTCAAACTATATATTTATCGAACCATATTTATATAGCTTTGACACATTGTATAAAATTCAAATCACTGAATGACCGTTAAAACAATTTCGTACTGAAGAATGTGTAAAAGACGTTACACGCTGTTATCAATTATTATATTATCTAAAGATGCATTATTGTAATAAAAAAAAGTTTCCCTTAACAATTTTCGAAATATGTTTTTGAGGTGGGTTAGACACCAGTACAGAGCCTTGTGCTGGTGTGAATGCTTATCAGGTCCGGCTCCAGCAAGTAAAAAGAGTTAAGTTGAATTAAAATGTCAAATTCTTTTCAACGCGATGGGTGTTCACCCAACTGGAATATAACAATAATAACATTATAACAAACTTCTTTTTTGTTAGTTGGTTTTATGTACTTCAGATGGTCATTGCAAATTATTCAAATGATTTATGGTCACTTTTCTGTACGTATTTTTGAAACGTTTTTATAAGCGCAAAGAGATTTTCAAACTGAAAGATCTATGCTCATCTTTGATTAAAATAATTTTTTCACAGAAATTTATTGAAATCTATTGAAATCTATTTTATTCTTACTGTATATGTAAACACTATGTATGGGAAGCTGCATGCCCTATTACAGACCCAGTAAAGTTTTATTTCCTTGAAAAACTGCTAGTTTTTAATGACACTACATACTCATAATTTGACCACCTATAGTGTGTAGAATTCAAAACATAACAAATCTACTGTGTGTGTAGTCGAAACACGTTGATTTTATTTTTACAAAAAGACAGTGCAGCAATTCCCAATATTTTTCAAATATCAAAGTTGCGCATGATATATCTTGAAATAAGTGCGACAGTCTAAATTAAAGATTTGATATAAACACAACAGTTGTTATTATATTCGGACCAATTTCTCTTCATTTTGCAAATTTACGTAACTCTTATATATAAATAAGCTAATCATTTCCTCTGTACAGAATACAATTTGAAAAATTATTAATACGAATTAAATATTTTACAGGACGTATTTCTATTTCCTGAATGAGCTTACTTTCGCCGGCGTTTATCAGCGTTTTATCTTATTTTAGAGAAACAATCTCAACCTGGCGTGTTAAGTATCTAATTTTAAAATAGGAACATTTTCATTTTAGATCATGCACTATGTGTGTGTTTTATCTTTCAGCATTTTTGTGTTAAATGAATATAAACCAATGTTTTATTGTGATATTTTTTTTTCTTAAAACATATGACTATTAAACTTATTACTATTTAAATAAAATCTTTAAAATCCTGCAGTAACCTGGGAATTTATGTTGCAGAAATTTGTTTAATATCTAATGTGCGAATAACACGAGCACTACATAATTGCTGAACGGTATGACATTTCTTGAAGTATAAAAAATTATATAATAATAATTTTTAATTTTCAGACTATTTCATTTTGTTTATGTACACTATTAGTGTATGTTAACTAGCAGGGAAATTCAATTATACTTACTCTTTGGCAAATCGACCTTAAGATTGTGGAACAGCATAAAAGATTTAGCTTTTGAGTTTTTGAAATAGCATTAACGCTTTGAAAATAATAAGTTTCAAAACACTTACCTTGGTATATGTGTTAGAACGCCTAGTAACTATTCATAAGATATTTTCCTAAGTCACCATTTTTAACTCCATCATTTTAGCTGCACATTCATTTTTTATGATTATAATATCAGTTTCATGTGAACTGTATTCAAATAAAGTGAATTAATTTGCCACATGCCTGTTTTCTAAGATAACCGCAGCATTTGTTAGAAAATTAAACGCAGCTGGAATAGAAGCCTTGAGCTACAAAAAAAAATGTATGTACTTTCCCCTAGACATGTATGACCTATTTATATAAAAAAGCAAATTATGCAAGTTAAAATTAGATTATAATAAATGATAAAAGAAACGCATGCCTACACAGGTTGTTCAAGAAAAAAACTGTAAAGAGTGTATCTAAAAAGAAAACACTTCTAACCTCTAAAACAGAATACCATTGTCTCGAAAGTTAGAAAGCTCATTACAATTGAAATTTAAATAATTATGATAATGTAATTTTAATATACAATGAATTGATATAAATAATGCCTTTAAATAATATTATGATATAAGGTAATCATACTGGATCCTATTTGACGAGGCGCCAAAGGTATGCTAGCCAAGTTTTGCCTTGTGCTTTCTTTAGGGATTCTGTTTAGGGATTGCTTTAAAAAAGCTACATTTGCTAATCATTTCAAATATTGAGAAAGAAACAGTAGTATTGTATCTTTTGGATATATCTTTAAAAATATCTCTCGAAAAAAGGATGATAAGGAAGTGAGTGATATTAGTATGAACATTTAGATGATGAGTCCAGGTTATTTTCTTATATCTGCTATATATAGATGTGTTTTATCAGATCATGTATTTCAAACAGCCAAATTTAATTATTTCATATGATACTAAATGGTATCAACATAATTATTCATGGTATTACATACCTTTCTTTAAGGACTAATTCACTTTATAAGAATGCACATGTATAGTATTCTAGTATTCTATAGAGTGATAAATTAAATGTATAGTATACTGATTTTCTCGTTACATTTTTGTTAAATCGAGCAATTTTTACCGACCCTCATTTATATCATGCAATTTTCCCACATTTTTCTATGTCAAAATAGCTTCTTGCAGAAGTATTTATTACTTTTGCAATCGTATATTACGCTATAATTCTTCAAGTGCACAGCACGAAATGTGTTAATTCTTAGCATTGGTGCAAAATAATAAAAATTTGAGAAATTAAAATAAAATAAAAAGTCTTTTCTCTGAACGTTGACCCGATTACGTCGATAGCGTTAATAAAATAATCTGAATTGTGAATTGGTTCATAACTGAAGGTATTACCATAAAAGATTACTTTCATCAAACGTAATAAGACATGAATGAATTATACATGCAAATGAATTATGTTGGATGCAAGTGTGAGATACATGATCACATATTAAATATCTATATTCAGCAGATAATAAATTGTTATAGAACAAAATATTATTTTATTGATCGTTTAAATAACATCATAAATTTACGTTTTCAACTTGTTTACGATTTCAACATCACGATTTCAACGTGATTTCAACATTCTCTCTTAACTCTGTATAGAAAAGACTTTGTTTAGATTTCATACAATGCAATTTTCTGACTCAGATTCAGTTTGTTTTCACAGCCACTTTTTAAATCATCTGTACGCTGATTCCTTTTTACACATTTTATTTTTACACCTTTGATATTATACCAGATTGGCTTGGCTTTTCAGATATTATTTATTCTTATGATCCGTGGATTATTTTCAAGTCTTTTGATTGTCAACATGCTTTTGATATATTCAACAACAAACAACCCAGTTACTGTTTTACCTCCTACAATAACTGAATGTTCTATATCCTTGAGCTTGCTTTTGATTCTTGAGAATTTGCTCGCCTTTACTTTCTAAAACGTCTACCGTTGTTTTGTGAGGGTCATCTGTTCTGTCTGAACATTGAATAGTTTGTATGTGAGGCATGTTTAACGTCATGGTGAGTGCAACAGCAGAAATATTTATGACATAAGATTTAAAAAAAGAAGATTGAATGATGCATCAATAATTGTTAAGCTCATGGACGAGTCATGCGCGTTGCAGGCGATGTCACGTACATCGATTAAAATCTGGTAGTTTTGAGTAAAAATTCCAAATTATTTGCTCGTTCGTACACATTGAAAGATCCATTTGTGATCTTCTTCATTGCTATACTTAATCATCTAATTATAATTGAAAGTTGCAAACATAAAGCCCCGGCTAACAAATTTATACCTTATTTTTCAAATGTCACAGAGTTCTTGAGATAACCCTGAAGATGTCCTAGAGTTCTAATAATAACTTGTTATTGCCGAGGTGCTTCTTGTGCTAGGTTACGGCACGTTTTAGCGTATTTTATTATTCAATACGCGTGTAAATCATTATTAAACGTAATACGCTCATCCTTAGCACAAAAATTGGAAATATAATGTTTGTTTTGAGCGTATTAAAGTTCAAAAGATATATTTTTTCTAATTAAATTTATGCGAATTCATATTGCCATTATAAAACCGAACGAATGTACTTAATGTTAAATGTCGTTTCTGTGTATACTCTTCGTTAACTATAGTTTTATGTTTTAAGTTTCCTTCTGAATGTACCGCAACTACATTGTTCTTGTGAAGACAGGAATATAAAGGCATTATTTCTTCTCTTAAAAGACATGAACATTTTTACTATGAAGACAGTGTTAATTAAATATGCGGTAGGTTGTTGTGTAAATGAAATAAAAGCTTAAACTTTTTTTCAGTTACATATGTTTTAAGCAATCGCCTTTCTTAAGCAGATAATATATAGTTGGGCTTCCCTCAAGTAGCTGCTATGTATTTTTATCATTTATACCATAATACACAAATATATCACCAGAATAACCTTCACATCTATTCGCCCGAAATGTATGTTCTTTTTATACAAGAAAACAAAATCAACCGCGTGTGGCTCTCACTAAAGATCTCCTCAACAAATTTGCACGTGGCCTACGGGTTGGAGCGAAAGAAGTTCGACTAAAGCGGAACGCAATTCTATAATTCATTTTTTTTAGTTCCACCGCTTGTAGCACGTTTTGTGGTGTCCGATCTTGTTTAATTGTCAAACGGTAAGTATTTTCCTTCCATTCACACGTTTGTCCCCTTCTCCAACCCCCCCCCCCCCCCCATTCTGACATCCCTTGTCCCTTTAATTCCCATATCGACCTCTTTCAGTTATTTCCATTTTAATAACTACATAAAGCACGGAGGAAGGTAGTGTAGTACTGGTGTAACTCTTCAGGAACGATGGTTATGAAACTACCCGCCGATATGACCGAAATACTGTTGAGAAAAGGCGTTTTGAAACAAACAATTACTACATATCCCTCCCGTCCTTTCATCACACTTGAGCCATCCGCTCCCGACCACTATTTTGTTCGATGCTATCTGGATGCCCTACTAGTGTGACTGGATTGTGTCGGGGCTGCGTTCTGTGAACAAAATGTTCTGTTAATTTCGTGTTGTCTTTTCCGTTGTTGCCTATCCTGAAATGTTCCATTAGTCATTCTTTTCTATTTTTCTGTTGTATGTGTCTTGTTGTCTTAAGTTTTTGTGGTGGCATTGGTAGTTTTTACTCCGGCAGTAATCCACATTGAATTTTCCAGAGCACAGCTCAGCCACCCCACCTGTGTAAGCTGTCAAGCTACATGCCTTCACTTTAGCAAAGAATTGAAACTTCCGTACATGCCAGAGCAGAGGTACAGTGCAAATAGTCGTAGTTAAATCGCAACGAAAGTGACCTGAACCGTTTGGGAATTGTTCTCGAATCGCCTGATCTTGTCTGTTCTGTTAACTCTTTTCTGTATCGTTTAAGTCTTTTTTGTCGTGACGTGTTACTGATGTATCTAGCATCTTTTTGTCTATTTCTGATTTTGTCTGCTGATTTTCCGTTCCGTGTCTTGCCGTATGTTCCATTCAGTTGAACATTCGTTAACTCTTTGCTGTCTGCCACGTATGTTCAGTTACATCTGTATTTCTCCGTCTTGGTCAATCTTGTGGTAGGGTATCGAACTGCCGCACTGTCTTTTCCACCCTATTATTGGCTGTTCCGTTTGTTTTTGTTAGTTTTTTTGTCCGTTTACAGTGATTTGTTGTTGTATGTTCCGTAAAGTGTCTTGTTATGTACTGTTTTTGTGTTTTCCAGTAAGTTTTTTGCTGTCTGTAAACATTGTTGTTAACATTGTTTACATTCTGTCATCAATCCTCGTTTCCGTTTAAGTCTCCGTTCTATTCTCTGTGCCGGTGATGTTCCTGTGTCTTGTTCCATTAAGTTTGTGCCGTTTCGTGTCTTGTTGTATGGTTCATTTAGTGCATTGTAGATTGCTTCGTTAAGTATTTGTTGTTATCTGCCGGTTGACGTCCTTTTTGTATGTCTTTTGCTGTCTGTCTTCTTCTTTTCGGTTAGGTGTTTTGATTTTAATTTACGTCAGTTTAGTCTGTATCTGTATGTTTGTAACTTTGCTTTTACTTTAAGATACCATGGAAATTTAGAAAATGGTACCCGGATATTTTAGGTATACCAGATGGTATGATAATCCTCTTGTAGAATTTGACTAAATTCCTAAATTTCCAAGAGCTGCTATGGTATCGCAAGCACACGTACTATTTTTTTCCGTTTTCAGACATTTAAAGCAAATAAATGGGCTATTTTTTATAATGAAACGTTTTACGTTCCATGAGAAACTTGTCATTGAATTCAATTTGATGATAAAAATGATATAATCGTTAACACTGCAATATATAGCATTAAATAGTTCATATATTGTAACAACTGAGGTATCTTTATGTGAATAAATTTTTAGATAAACGTTAACGAACTTTATTTTGTTTTGTTTTGATTGTTGTTGGGTTCTTTTGTTGTTTAAAGCATATAAGAATTTCAATAGAGCCATTACCAATTTTTGTTACGAACTTTTTGATTGGTTTATGTCTTACTTTTCAGTCGAAGCTTAAATTTCATAACACAATACGAGTATTTAATATATACCTGGTAAAGGCTTAAAATCAGTTTTGTTATGCTCATATTTTCATAGTCAAGTTGAGCTGAATTGACTTTATATTTCAAAAGACTGACTGACCAACAGCTGATATTGGAAAATGTTTAGGATAAAATTATAAATATGCCTAAAATTAAAAAAGACTGCCCCACTCTTTTTATAAACTAAGCGTTATAGGTAAATTCCAATGGGTATTTACAGAAAGTTTGTTTGGATCTGTGAGTTATCTATTGTATATGTGAACTTAATTATAAAATTAAATGGAATTTTGGCAAAATGAAAAACTTATTTTGATCTCCACCCGTTCACTCACTATATACTCTTGGATGTGCATAATGTCCCTTTAAAATGATACATTATTTTTTTTGGTTGCGTTTTAACACTCTAATGGTGATATGACGACTTCCCACACCTCAGGTGCCCCTGAGGTGCATGAACAGTCCCCTAAGTATAATCACCGCTGTTATGTAAGCTAGCTGAATAGCTTCTTCACATGAAGGAATTCTTAGTCCCTGAGGTGATTCGAACCAGCAGCGGTTAGGGACAAGTGGTTTGTAGTCAACGACCTTAACTACTCGGCAACGGAATCCCGAAAAAGTTAGTTTTGCCAAAACAATCACATTATAATGATTAATCCTTGATATGCAAGTATATTTAAATAAATAAAAGATATTAAAATAAAGGGTATGACACGTAAAATAAACAGTTGTCTGCATAAATTGCTTGTACAAAAAATGATGATATGGATATTAAATTTTGTGATATTTATTTATCAAGACAGCTTTTAATGTTTTACCAGTGGCGAAGTACTGAAATATAAGGTCTATTTGCTTTAAAGTACGAAATAAATCTACGAACACTTAGCATTTAAATGTCAACAGAGCAATTTAACTATATTTCATTAGAACAAAAGTTTGGATATTAAGTGGTTTTATGAGAGTGGATTCGCACGACAAAAATGGTAAGATTTAAAAAAAAAATTAAAAAATAATAATATATAGATAAAACTTTGAGAGAGTTGAATGTTTGAAAGAAAATGTGAATTAAATTTTCTATGCATTTTTTTTTTTTTTTTTTTTTTTTTTTTTTTTGGTACATTAAGAAGTATAATTAAGCACGCACAATGTTTAGTTTATAAAGGATTTGTGTAATAGGCTAAATACTTACAGACACAAGTTCGAATCCGTTCCTGGAACCTATCAGTACTGACTGAGCAATAAGTGATTAGTCTGTTAGTCATGGAAACGGTTTGCCCTGGTGCGGTTTAAACCCACTTAGATAATTAGGAATCCGATTTTTGTAGAGGGGCTTTGCTATTGAAGATTTTGATGAAATTTATACAAATGCATGCACAATGCAAAACTATATCTACGAAGATATTATTTCTGTAAGATTTAAAATACAGTAGAATAATGTTGTTTTCATAATCTGTTCGATTCTCGAAAGAGTTGCAACCATGAATTGTCTGTTACATAAGACTCGTGAAAACTTTGTTCATCTAGAATATAATGTTATGGAACAAAATATTATGTTGCTATTTTAAGTAGGTGTCTAACCGATTAGCAATGATTTCGTGCAGATGCCATTCGCTCAAAAGGAAATATACAACACGGTTCTGTCAAACAGGAATTTGGGAATAAATCTTTTTTCAAATTTCAAACAAAAAATGTAAACTGCACGCAACAGAGATATAGCTTTTAACACTTTAAACGAAAATTGATTTTAAGGCATGACAAAAAGATTAATATAATGTGTAGGTTATGGAATAACAGTTGAACAAATAAAAATAATATACGCACATGTGGAAAAAAAAGATAATTTCGAAGTTTTAAATCAGTAAATTATGGCTTAAAGGGACTTCACTGAGGTTTAAAAGCCTAAAAACATTACATTTGAATTTCTTACATAAATGAGCTGGGGCACGTTAAACAGAAATAAATGCAAAGATAGTTAAGAAATACTTTGAAATAAATTGAAAATCGTATTTTTTTTCTTTTCTTAGCCCGTTTGAGTGAGAAGCGTTTAAACATTAAGTCATTTTTTAATTATTCTGGAGAAACGAAGTGCGCGAATAATCTAAACTTTTGCACAAAGATTAGTGGTCTAAACCTACATCAAATGGCCCATTTATCAGGAAAAAATATTTTCAGTCCCATCATGTCAATAAAAAATCTCATTGGAGTCCCTAAAATAATATACGCACATGTGAAAAAAATGCTAATTTCGAAGTTTTAATTAAGTAAGTAATGGTTTAATAAACAAAATAACAAGTGCACATGTGAAAAAAATGCTAATTTCGAAATTTTAATTATGTAAATAGTGATTTAATAAACAAAATAACAAGTGCACATGTGAAAAAATATGCTTATTTTGAATGTTTAAATAAATACAAAATTGTTTAATAAACAAAACAACATACGCACATGTGAAAAAAAATGTTCATTTCGAATGTTGAAATAAGTACAAAAAGGTTAAGCAAACAAAATAACATACGCACATGTGAAATAAAATGCTTATTTCGAAATGCTAATTAAGTAAGTAATGGTTTAACAAACAAAATGAAAAAATACTAATTTCGAAGTTTTAGATAAGTAAATAACGGTTTAACAAGCAAAATAACTCATGCACATGTGAAAAAATGCTTATTTCGAATATTCAAATAAGTTAATAATGGTATAACAAACAAAATAATACACGCACATGTTAAAAAAAACGGTTATTGCGAATGAATAAATAAGTGTCTTCAAATATGAATTATGTATTTAGTTTAAGATTCTAAGCGAAACGAAATAAAATTCTCATAAAAATGATATTTGAATTCAACTTTTTTGTGTAATATATTTATATTAATTTTCGGTGTCTAGACGATTTGCGCTCTTTGAGACCTCAGTAATTCAATAAGTTTAACATTTGGGTTTTAAATTACATAAAACGTTGAATTCATCGCCAAGTATATTTAGGAAATAGATATCAATTCTGAGTGCATTGTTGTAGAATAATGCACGGTTTGAGTTCAAATGCGTAGTAATGTAATCACGAAGGCCGATAGGCCTGAGTGATTAATTACAAAGCATTGGAACGAAAAACGTGCATTATTATACAATAATGCACGAAGAATTAATATCTATTTCCATTCTAACACGTCAAGAACAAATATAATTATTATTATAAAGTTGGACTTTATGTTTGGTGGTTGAATTTGTTTTAACCTCAGAGTTTCCAATAGAAACGTTCTTTAAAGGCTGTTCAAGTGGGTTGAAACAAAACTGTCGTTAAATCTACCGTGTGTAGAAACATTTTCAGAATAACGAATTTTGAAAACGTTGATAAAACCTTGTTTCTTTATTTTATTTTACCCTATAACTTTTCAAGCGAAATACAAATTATTAAAGTGAAATAAATGTAAAACTTAACTCGTTTGCGACATTAAAATAGCGTACTTGATTTGATTGTTTTGCACGTGATGTTTGGCGCTACATTGTGACGTCACGTAAACAGCACTTTAAACGTCTGTACAGCGTTAACGACTGAATTAAAGATATAAGTGTTCGGATTCATTTTCTTAGTTAGACCATTTCCTTTCATTCTAGATAGTTTTCACAACAAAATTCGGCAAAAAATTGTTTTTATTTATCACATTTTTCAAACAAAATGGCGTCCTCAATGTGAAAATACACAGGGAGGTAATAAGAGCGGCGAGTGCATTGTTGTAGAATAATGCACGCTTCGGACCTTCTTTGTTTATATAGAAAAATTTCCGATAGTGTTAGAATATGCAATTTACGCCACGGCACAATAACCGGGAACAAACGCATTGTGTACGCATAGTGTACTTTGCACAAATTCTTTAAAATGTTCATCGCACATTTGTTTGTTCTTGTAATCTGAATCTACATATCCATAAATAGACTTTCCTATAATCGATTTCCACCCAATTGTATGGGGAAAGAGCTCGAGTTATGTTTTAAGCAAATATTTGGTTAAAGATGTTTTCCAAATATTTTTTATATAGCTGTCTGGTATGAAAAACCAGAACATTTTGGGAGGGTTGACATAAGCATTAACAATAATGATATGAACACAAACTTTACTCTTGTACATAACTAGTAAATGATTTACATCTGTTTGATCTCTGTTTGTTTGACATTTGTTGTTGTTGTTGTTGTTGTTTTTGTTCTTGTTGTTATCGTTTGTTGTTGTTGTCATTTGTGGTCATTTGTTGATGTTATCGTTTGTTGTTGTTGTTGTTGTTGTTGTTGTTGTTCAAATTGTTCTTTTTTTTATTTTGTTGTTGTTGTTTTCCTAGGACTATAGATGGTTTATGACATTACTAGACAAAGGACATTTAAATTACAATTTATATCAATATTTTTTTTAAAGTATGTCAATTTTGCAAAACATTAAGTACAGCGTAAAGTAATAGAAAGAGCATCGAAACACGAGGCTATCTGATTTGTACGAGGGGGCGTAGCCCCCGAATATTAATCAGATTGCCGAGTTTTTTGATGTTCTTTCTCTTTTGTATCATAGTCAAACATAAAAAAACGTTCCCTGTTGTCACAGTATGAAACCCCGGGAAAAAGTAATCAATGAGCAAGTATCTGAATATGATATTTCTGTCGCTTCCCCTTCTCTTCCGTCACAATAAGTAAACCCCAGCAAAAATGAGCTAATCAATGGGCTTGCTCTGGAGTGCAGGTAACTAATACCTGCACTTCAGTTAACGCACTGTGCATTTATATGTATACGATTTAACGCTGACACATTTTCAACAGACAGAAAGGTCCCCAAACTATGATACAAGTACGCTTTTATACTTTCATGACATGCAGAAATTAACTTAAAGTACAAGTGAATATCATGTTACTCCTCGGTAACAAATGCGTCCTAGTTACATATTTATTCGTGACGAATGTAGTTCAGCGGAATCAGTTTACATGGGTCAAGGTCACGTCGAAGTAATTGTGTATGCAAGCTGATTAATTACAATAAAATGTATTCTTTAGCTGATGCATATACGAGAGGTGTTCATTATATGAATACAACTGGGTCAGTAGTGCTTAACAAACAGTGCAAAAATAATTATCTCAATCCTTCAATATGCTCACCACCATGTGATATACAAAGTTTAGTCTTTTAATCCAATTTTTAAATACGTTTTCATAATATTTTAGAGGTATACTGTCCAGACACACGAAAATAGCCGAACCGAGATTTTTTCGCGTTTGATATTTTCTTCAAGCAAGGTGGTGTTTTTTCATCCTCGTTAATAGGAAAAAAGCCACCAAGGGGCAAGATCTGTCGAATAAGGAGAGTAAGGAAGCTCGACAACCTTTTCCTGTTCAAGATGATTTTCTCTTACAATGACCGCTTTGTGTGATGAAACATTGTCATGCACCAACCTGACACCACGGAGATCAGTTGCTTGCCGACGGGTTTCGAAATATTTATTTATGAAGGACATTGCCTTTGTAAAACTTGGAATTTACAGATTTACCTTTGGGTATGGCAATTTGAATAGCAAGACCTTGATATGTAAAGAAAATTACAGACATGACATTTTGACGCTCATGGTGCGTTTTGGTATACAAGGTCTTTGACTTCCTTTGGTTGCCAATATTTTGTAATGTATCTTTCGCTTGGGCTCATAAAAGTGAACCCACGTCTCATGGCCAGTGATGTTATTTGGGAAAGATCGATTGTTGTGTTGTATTTAGGGAACTGTTTCAACAATTGTTTGGAGATTCTTTCCCGAGCAAGTTTTTGCTCGGGGTATCCATCTGGTACTTATCTTTCACATTTTTGAATCCCGTCTGAGAATTGTATGAGCTGCTCCTACAGAGATACCAACGCAATTATCTATAAACCTAGTTGTAAAGCTTGCATCATTAGAAATCAAATCCTTTACTTTTTCGACCATTGCAGTTTCCGGACGGCGTGCATGAGGTGCATCTTTTACTGAATCCACACCACTTTTAAATTTTTCACACAACTGTGTGACAGATGAAAAAGAAAGTTCATTGATCCAATAAACACGACATATTCCATTAAATATGTATTTCGCCTGTTTACCAAGAATATCACAGTTCTTGGCCGTATTTGGTCATTGAAATGAGACTTTTTCTCAACCAATTTACCTTAAGTATACATAGATAGCGTTAGTCGAGCTATTGTCTAAGCTAGACTGAAATGATATACACATGTATTGTATCAATTGAGAGCTACCCAATCAACAATGCGCTACATGTACATAGTTCGTGCAAAACGTGGTTAAAAGCGAAATATTTCCCTAGTTGCATTCATACTTGAACACCCCTCGTATATATGTACAACCATTAACTGTAAAATTACAAGGACAAGTGTTAGGTTAGGCGATGATGATGAACGTAAACATCGATATGATGAACATGTATATCGATATGATGACCATATATACCGATATGGTGAACATGTACACCGATATGATGAATATATATATACACCGATATGATGAACATGTATACCGATATGATGAACATATACATCGATATGATGAACACGTTCACCGATATGATGAACATATACGTCGATATGATGAACACGTACACCGATATGATGAACATATACATCGATATGGTGAACAAATACACCGAAACTAGAGTTAGGAATGAGATATTGTAATCAAATTTTCAATCAATTTTTTAATCAAAATTTATATAAAGACCCTGGTTGGTATGCATTTTGACCACCTGGGGACAAGGTCAAGGTCTCTGTTTTTAAAAATAGAAAAAATGGTTTCCGGATAATAACAAGAGTTAGGAATGAGATATTGTAATCAAACTCCGTGTATAGCAAGTTTATATGAAGACCCCGGTTGACATTGCATTTAGACCCCCCTGGGAATAAGGTCAAAGTCATCGTTACTAAAAATAGAAAAATTGTTTCCGGACAATTACTAGAGTTGGGAATGAGATATTGTCATCAAACTTCGTGTAAAGCAAGCTTATATAAAGACACGGGTTGGTATTGCACTTGAAATAATTCTTCGTGTAGGACTATCATATAATATCACATACATGTATCATATAATAGTAGTATAATAATACACATGTCTGTAGTTTAAAAATAGATAACAAATTGCTTTTTTTTTCAAATAACAGTGCAGGTTTCATATATACATGTAGTTGTGATCGCTATACACTTTTGATGGTTGTAATACACCCATTCCTTATGTTTGTTTAAAAAAAACCTCGGATATGGCGTACAAAAAATGTCAAAATTCCGCTGAGTTCGCTATAACCGAGTTACATTGTGCATTAGTTCAAATACGCCATATATCCGCATTTCATTATACATTTTCGTGAAGAGTAATTAAATTGAAACATTATATTCATCAAAAATGTGCCTTAATTTGTGTTTTTGTATGTTACGTAAAATTTTAGGAGACGTTTGAATATTATACAAACTAAGCGTATGTCTTCATACTTCTGCATAAATTGTTATGTATTCATAGCAAGTTAAGCGAAATTTTTAAAACTTAGAGGATATTTGTAGGAATCAGCTTTTCACCTTTTCTCTTATTTATTTATCTTAAAATTATACCCCCTGTCAATATGACATTTATTATTAACACATGCGTATAAAATATGCTCCCCTTTTCAAAGAATCAAGAAAAGCACACCTAAGACACACTTAAAACAGTGCCAATAAAAGATATAAAGTTGTACAAAAATAATAATTACATCTAGACTTTATGATACAACAGTTTGATTATAATGGATATTAAAATTTTGTAATTTGTTACAGTTTCTCCTTTGCACCAAAATATCACTTAAATACATTTTGTTATATTTTTAATCGCGTGCATGCTTTTTTTATGTTTCATAGTTTTACATCTTGTTATTTTTTTATTTATTTATTTATTTATATTTTTAAGATAAATGTGTTCACATTCCTTGCTTAAAGTTGTTAATATTTTTTATGCTATGTTCTCACCGCCGATCAGATCAACTCGATCGTCCCGATCATATTAATTCCCCGATGAAGCCAGACCAAGCTGGATTAAATGCACATTCACGACTCCTACACGACCTCAAGTCGACACTACACGATGTTTAACGACTTCTTCTCGACGACAACCCGACCAACATCCAGTCTTTTTCTCGATCACCCAGACCTATACGCGAGTCATACACGATCTCAACTAGACTAACTGGACCTCTGCTCGATCGTTGCCATATTTTCACCCGACCAGATCGTAATGATCGTAATCGAGTCGTGAATAATGCTCCGGTAGAAGTCGAGATGATCGTGTACAGGTCGGGTAAGAGATGTATACCCGACCAGACTAGATCGTTTCACGATTTATTCTCGATCAATTAGATCTTCCACTCGATCACTGTACGATCGCTTCTCGACCGCTTATCTACTCGATCGCTACTCGAATTTTTTGACATGTTGATCTGATCGGCGGTGAGAACACAGCATAATGAATGATACAAGATTCATATACTTATCATGTACGTTTACTTATCACGTGTCCATCCATGTTGTCACGTGCCCGTTCATGCGTCAAAAATCAATTGCATTCCAATAACTCCTCGATTTGCAATTGTGGCAAGTATATTCATGTAAAACTTTGACGAGTAGCTGATATATAACAGTTGGTTTCTTCTATGTCATGGTTGACACTGTCATTATGAAAAGGTTTGACATTGTCATATGAAACAGACTTGACCTTGTCATATGACTACGAAAAAAGGTATGACACAGCCATTATGAAAAGGGTTGAAAATGTCATTAAGAAAAGTGAAAAAGTTGAAATTGGCATTAAAAAAAGATAAAAGGTTGACATTGACATTAAGAAAAAGAAATGAAAATCTTGGCATTGTCATTATGAAAAAGAAGAAAGGTCAACATTGTCGTTATAAAAAAAGAAAAAAGGCTTTGCATTGTTATAATAGATTTACATTGTCAGTATGAAAAAGAAAAAAGGTTGAAATTGACATTAAGGTAAAGAAAAAAAGCTTGGCATATTGTCATCATGAAATATATGAAGGTTGACATTGCCGTTAAAAAAGCAACATAAAAGCTTTACATTGTCATACTGAATAAAGAAAAAAGGTTTGACATTGTCAGTATGCATAAGGTTCTTGTCATTGTCATAATGCAAAAAAGGTTGACATTGACATACGAAAAATATAATAAAAAGATTTATATTGAATGAAAAAAGGTTTAACATAGGGGTATGACTAGACATAGTCATGATGAAAAAGACAAAAAAGACTTGACATTTGTCAGATGACAAAAAAAAGGGTTTGACATTGTTGTATCATAGTTTGGGGACCTTTCTGTTTAAAATGTGTCATTGTTAAATCGTAAACATATACATGCACAGTGCGTTAACTGGAGTGCAGGTATTAGTTACCCGCACTCAAGAGCATGCCCATTGATTGGGGTTTACTTATTGTGACGGAAGAGAAAGGGAAAGCGACAGAAATATCATATTCAGATGTTCGTTCATTGGTTACTTTTTCCCGGGTTTCATATTGTGACAACAGGGATTTGACTATGATACAAAAGCGAAAGAACATCAAAACTCTCGGCAATCTGATTAATACTCGGGGGCTACAACCCTCGTACAAATCAGATAGCCTCGTGTTTCGATGCTCTTTCTATTACATGTCACACACAAAAAAAGCAAATAACTCTGTCATTTGCGCGTTTGAGCGTGTATCCAGATTATGTCAACGCGGACATGACAATGGTCAACGCAGTAACAAAACAGTATACTTATAAAGAATATAATAAAAAATAAAACGAAATTATTTAACAAGGCTATGTGTATACCAGTTATATGATATCATATCACATGAAACAATTTTACTTTTATTTTGTCTATTGCACATGTACAAATAAACTTGACAATTCTCATTTCAAATACTTTTAAAGTAGCATGGCTAATTCATGCTAATTTTCATAAATATTTTGAAAATGTATTTAACAGTAAACTTTTGTGAAATGAACAAAGAATGTAAATAACACATTGCAAACAACACTTACAATCCACGTTTATTATCAAAAGGAGATCAAAATATGTAAAAAAAGAGCCCTTACTGCGTTAGTAACGCAGGAAAAAAAATCCAAATCACTCAATTATCGCACGTAAATAATAACACTTAAATAATTACTTGAATCTTGAATCGTTTTACATTTCTTAAAATCTTTTTACAATTTCCTCAAGTTTAATTTTCTTGAAATATTTTGGCTGATCTGGAGGCATGTACCTTTAAAGTCATGCCGAGTTTACAACATGAAAGTAGTTCCGTGTAAACCAGCATCTATAAATGTTGTTATAATTGTGTATATAAAATATGTCAGGAACCCACTTGAAAAAAAAACATCAACAATGCCCTTCTAGAGTGGATGTTGTTAATTTCATAAAAAGGTATCAGCAATCTGTTTAAAATCAGCTCCTAATTAATACTACGCATTATGCAAGAAATAACTTAAGTAGGCCTGCACTTTAGTCAGATTTGGGTTATCTGATAATTTTAAGTGTTTACAATTGCTTACAGTGAAATTCTGATACGAACAAAATGTCTATGTAAAAATGGATTCAATATTGTAGTATGTCTTTTGTTACAAAATTATGTTAAAGGCACATTATGCCTCAGAAATCTATATTATCTAATTCTTTTGAAGGGTCAACCATGTGTTTAATAATGTTAAGATAATGGATTAAGTGCATGTTTGACGTTTTACAACTAAAAAAGTAGCGCTGAATATGCAGTTATGTGTCTTAAAGTTAGCAAAATTTAAACAAAGTAGTATTTGGACTTCCATACAAAATACTTATTCACTATAATTAATCCATTTAATGTACAGATGCAAAAAGAAGTTCATGTATAAAGCAAATGAGTATGTTTTTGGAAACTGTAACAAGATACCAAAAAATAAACAGTTTTAGAGAAATAAAAATGAATGCATTTCTGAATCATAATGGGCCTTTAAAGTGCATAAACTAATTACATTTTCGTCTACAATCATTTATTTAGTTAGAAATTACAAAACAGGAATGCATGCTTTAAGTATTTACATTACACATTGATCAAAACGAGTTTTTCAATTGACAAATAATAAAGCCACATTATGCCTTATAAACGTACTTTTCTTTCTTTATCTTTAGAAGGGCAGACTTGAGTTTTATATGGTTTAAATAATGATTATAGATCATATTAGATGCTCAACACTTGAAGAAAGTAGCACTAAATGTGAAAACTTTTATCATAAAAGTGGCAAAATGTAAACAAAGTAGTATTTTGACTTCCATACAAAATACTAAGTCACTATTATAATTGCTGCAGAAGCAAAAGAAAGTTCAAGTAATAGCCAAAGTGAGTTATTTTTTCTAATTTTCTTGGAACTATAATAGAACAGCAAAAAAAAGGAAAGCTTTTGAGGAATAAAAATAAAAGTATTACTATGTGGAAAAATTGGCCTTTAAACTCACAGTATTCATTATATCAGTGTTCCGTCTGCTGGCAAGCCATAAAGCATATTTATAATTTAACTGGCATTGTGCACAACGATAGGTACGGAAGCCTGTATGGGACATGCCACCGGAATGGAGAAATGTTCCGTAGATAAGTATTGTTGCCGTATTCTGAATTATTGTGTATGATAAAAGGTGAAAAATCCATGCTGCGCAATAAACACGTTTTGAAACATCATAATAACAATAAATACATTCAACTCATGTCACATTGAGGACTTGCGGACAGACGGAAAAACGGACAGAGAGCAAAACTAGTGAACGAGTAATTCATCTTTACATTTCAAATGCATACTGCAACGATGCACCTATTTTAAGCAAACACTGGTGATATTTATATAGAATTTGGTGATATTTATTTTATGTCAAGGCACGTTGTTAATATAGCGTTAAATGTTTGAACAGTGACGAGATACTGAAATGTAAGGGCAATTCGCTTTAAAGTACGAGATAAATCTACGCACCCCAAGCATTTAAATGTCAACAGAACAATGTAACTTTTATTTCACTACAAGTAGAACAAAAGTATGGACATTAATAGGTTTAATCAGTGTGGATTTGTACAACAAAAATGGTAAGATTTAAATTAATTTAAAAAAATTAAATGGTGGCTACATCTTTTTATGTGCAAATAATATTTTGAAAGTATTGTATTTTTAAAAGAACTTTTTTAAAGATTGAGAAAAGTATTTAAATAAGAATGAAAATAAACTCCACGTGTTGGCCTCTTCATCTGTTATACACTAGCCTGATAGGAACAGGTGTGTGACCAGTATAGTGCAGGGCCAGCCTGTACTAACCAGGGTCTATACTATTTGCTGACCATTAAAAATTATATAGTTATCCCTATAATTGATAATGGACAGTTCAAAACAATGGAAGATGGACAAGTCCATTTAAGGAATTCAATTGGTTATGGGTTTGATTTTAAAGGCACATGAAGGCTAAAATAGGACTGAAATTTACCTTATGTAAAACGGGCAAGAATGTATTTCATAATGTTATTTATTGGATTCATGCCATATGCGATGCCCATTACCTGAATACGACGTAATTTGCAATAAGGTAGGAAATTGTAAACAAAATGTTATTTTGACATTCGTACAAAAAATATCTTAATCACTATAACTGTACTTATAGCCAATACACAAAAGAAGCAAAATATGGACAATTAAAGATATATTGTGAATTGGTAACGATTCGGAAACCTAAACAAAACAAAACAAAACAAGAACAACAATAATAATTAGCTTTAAAAAAAATAGCAATAGTAAAATTTTAAGGCTTTAGGAGCCTTTAAGACAATTACATATTTACATAAAAGAAAAAAATCAAAAGCAATGGTGACTCATCCAGTTCAAACAGTATAATTTATGGTATAATAATCAGTGACAAGGAGATAAACAATTTGGCACGTGACTTTTTTTGATGTCTTGATAGTGCAAAATATGCGCCAACGGGAAATAAATAGTGTACATGAATATTGATGGATATCGTTTGATCTCGTTTTTCTCTAAGATTTTTGACAATGATAATACTGACGTCCGGCGAAACTGCTTTGCTGTACATGTAGGTATATATCTTTGTATCATATAGTTTGGGGACATTTCTGTTGAAAATGTGTCAGAGTTAAATCGTATACATATACATGCACAGTACGTTAACTGGAGTGCAGGTATTAATTAGTGACCCGCACTTCAGAGCATGCCCATTGATTGGCTCATTTTTGTTGGGGTTTACTTATTGTGACGGTAGAGAAAGGATAAAGCGATAGAAATATAATATTCAGATGCTCGTTCATTGGTTCCTTTTCTCTGGGGTTTCATATTATGAGAACAGGGAACGTGTATGATACAAAAGAGAAAGAACAACAAAACACTCGGCAATCTGATAATACTCGGGGGCTATGTCCCTTCCTTAGATAGCCTCGTGTTTCGATGCTCTTTTTATAACTTATACAACTGCATAGGCAGTTATCAGCATTTAGGAGATGAAATACATAATGGGTACATTGTGATGTAGGTCATCGTATATTAATACTTCTCTAGAATTGTTGTTGTTGTTGTTAGTAAGGTGTTGGTGGTAATGATGGAGGTACTGATGTTATTTTTGTTGTTGTTGTTGTTGTTGTCGTCGTCGTTGTTGTTGTTGTTGTTGTTGTTGTTGATGATGATGATGTTTCGTAGCCTTTTATCATCGGCATTTCTCATATTAATTACTTGTATCAGTAGAAAAAAAACATGTCGGGCATTTTTATTTTTAACTGATTTAAAACAGTCAAAGTTTTGAGTTTGATGTTCTTATATTGATCTACCACTCTATATTATTATATCAGTTACTCTATATTACTCTATATTAGTGACACTATGCTCATTTTTTCATTGTCAAATTGTCTTTAATTGACTATATTTTTCAATATACTGGCCGTTATAATAGTGATTGACCAACACATGATATTTGAAAATGTTTAGAGTAAAAAATAAATTTACCTAAATATATAAAAAGACTGCCCCACTTTTTTTATAAATTGGTACATTGCGACGGATAATTACACACATTTCACAGGGCCTAGTGAGTTATTTATCTCGCTCATGTAAAGTAAATTATAAAATTGAAAGGAATTATGAGAAAATGTTAACCTATTTTGACTTTCGTCTCTTCACTCTATATCTACCCATGGATGGGCATAATGTCACTTTTAGTTTATAGTCAATTATAGAGTCAAGTGTTGTTGTTATTGTAAAACTTTCATTGACCTTTGTCACTAAATAATGATAAAAGCCCAAGTTAATGAATTCTCTTTGAAATGATGTTGATATTAAAGTAGCAACATAATTACATTTTATTCATTTATGGGCCTTGGTCGAAATAACCTATAAACATAACTTGTTTAAAGGCCCATTATGGCTACAATGCCCACAATTTTTTTCCTATCTAGGAAGTTTTTGGTGTCCTGTTAAAGTTAAAAAAAACTAATTAGTGATTTATCTGAACCACTTTTTGCTTCTGTGGCATTCTGGCACTTAGTACAGATATAGTGATTTAGTTCTTTGTATGGAAGTGTAAATTATACTTCTTTGTTTACATTTTTGCTACTTTTATGACAAATTATTTCACATTACATGTTATTTTCTTCAAACATTCTCTTAAAAGCATTATTTACACGTTGTTAAACTCTTATAATACTGCACGTTTGTAACGTCGCTTTTCATTGGACAACTGTGACGTTTATATAATTCTATATACACGGCTGCTGTCCATTCATGAAGAAATCTTACATTTTTCTCTAAAAAATGATACTTGCTGTATTATAAACTCGTTATAAAGATTATTGGCATGTTATATGACCGTATATAATCGGCTGTTTGCAATATAACCCTCGCCTAGCGGCTCGGGTCATATTTACAAATAGCCGTTTATATAGGGCCATATAACCTGTCAACAATCTTTATAACTAATAATGTATGCCCTTTCTAAAGAAGGAAAGAATAAAAGTTTCTGAGTCATAGTGTGACTTTTAATATATTCTATATATTCACTGTATTCAAATCTAGATAAAGATGGCGTTAATAAGTTTGAGGTTAAGATAAGCTGCAAATAATAAATGAGCGCAAGTTAATTTGTTTATATTATCAGTTACTTTGAACATATACAAAAACATCACATACATGTCATTTTCAACAAATGTATCGTATAAGGATGTAACGTGAGTTTGTTTTTCTCTATTTCATCATGTCATTACAGTGATTTCTGTTGATAAAAGTGCATGCCTGATAAATCAGTCACCTCATCAAAACATATTGAAATAAAATGAAGAGAACGGAATATTTATACCTCTTATTAGTTGAACATCGCAGTTGCCACGGCGGCATTATTTGTACCGTGTGGAGGCCGTGAAGCAACATTTTGTTCTGTTTAGGGAATACGTTTTTCTCTATTTGTACAAAGCCTTGTCAACTACGAAGAATCATGTTAACGCAGGGTATATATGTTTCAAAACTTTAAACTTAATTACACGTTGTTATTTTGGGTGCTTTTTGCTTTTTTTTTCTTGGGAGAGGGGGTATTTGTTGTTTGTTTGTTTGTTTGTTTAGTTTGTTTAGTTTGTTTTGTTTAGTTTGTTTTGTTTTTGTTTGTTTTTTTGTTTTTTTTGTATTCCATGAAGTTTAAAAACTGAAAGAACAACATGTTTTTGTGAGAAAAAATGGAAATTTTGTGCAATTTATATGTATGTGTATATGTCTGTATTTGTTAAGAATGTCCTTTAACAAAAGCTAAAGTTAAATTAATCTGTCTAAAGAATACTAAATGGCTACTGAAATTAAATACTTTTTTTAGCTAAGTGATAAGTGAAGCTATGGTCATGACCCTCTATTTGGCTCCGTTGTGGGTCTTTGATGTATAAATCTAACCTATGTTAAGTTGAAACATTTGGAATGGTTGGTTCACAAATCAAGTTTGGCGGAATACAGTAAGTATGTACGAATGTATGAAATATTATGACGTGTAGCTAATTCTTAATATTAAGAAATAATGGAAGTTTCAATAGGAATCAATGGTCTTACATAAAAGTTATACAAAGATATGCTCAAATTACTAGTATTATGTAATGTAAAGCGTTATTAACGTAAAGTTCAATATTATATCTATACGACAGAGAACTTGAGTTCAATATTATATCTATACGTCAAGGTGGGTGATCAGGAGACATTGCTTTATGTTTACGGTAACATTGGGTCAACGCTAGTGGCAGCGCCCATGGCTTAATAATGAAATGTACCATCTTCCAGGTAAATCTTTGCCAATTCTAATGGTATATACTTTACCAATATCGATATACTTGCAGAAATTTGTGACTCAATGTGACCACATACTTCAATCAAAAGCTAACTCTTAGAAACATTGTGCAAGCATAACAAGACACAAGACAAGTAAATGAGCAACAATGGAAATTTAATAATAATATATATAATATAATATTTCTGCCTAGAAGATGTTATATGTTGTTTAATCACATATTGATATATATAACGAAAAAATAGCAAGAAACAGTTCAGGTCCTTAGCGATCTCATTAGCATTGGCCCAATGATACCGTAATTAAATATCACGTGAACACTCATCTGTATGTGGGAATTCATCATTTGCTGATTTTTTAAAAAAATGTTTCAGGTTATTCACTACAATAGCCATTCTGTACAGTACATATATTCCTGCGCAGTCAAAAACAGCATTACTCGTCATTGATGTCCAAAATTGTTTCCTACCGGGAGGGACACTTCCTGTAACAGATGGCGATGACGTAATTCCTATAATTAACAACATCCGCCGGAAGTATGCGCAACAAATTGATATGACAGTTTTCTCGCAGGATTGGCACTGTGATAATCACGTGTCGTTTGCGTCAGAACATGATGGCCATAACAACTATGACGTTATACCACTCAGTTATACTTCTACCGGTAAATTGTTTTTTTTTGCAATGAGGTAAATTTAAAGCAGACGAACTTAGAGGTTGAATCATATACTCAGGTTCTAAGTGGATAAACGATGTCTTGCAAGCCTATACAATTTAATCTATAGGTCATGTAAGCACCTCTTACTTCCGATCACTGTCATTTTTTGGAGCCTAGATATCTTAACACCTGTACCTTTCTTGGGAAACAGGAAGTAGACTCTTTTTTACACTGTTAGGTTATTGATAGTTATATCGTTATTCATATTACGGCTATGATTCCTAGATTTGTTTTCTAAAGTAACACACAGACCACGTGGCTTTCCACATTCCATTTTTCAGCAACAACAATTCGTACTTGTCTAGCTATAGTATAAGAAGGATTGATAAGAAATAAATTTGATCATTTACACCGTATTACCGGCGCCAGTGATGGCAGATCACTGCAGTGATGGCAGATAGCTGAAATTTACCGCTTGGTACAGGTAGGTTATAAATTTGGTTGATATTATTATATTACACAAATACGGCCCATTTCATTGCTATGAAACTATTGTCCATTGACTGGAGATACTATTAGGTAATTTTTTACTCGTTTTTCCTGCTTTTAGACTATTTTGAGCAGGTTAAAAGTGACAGCTTCGGAAAAATCCGTGAAAATGTCTGTTTTTTGTTCAAAATATCTCAAGTTTTAAATAAATGTCAGGATTTCGTGTTAATAATATAGACATTCATCCATTGGGGTCACGCAAGCCAAATATCTACCCCGTGAGCCTTTTCTTGAAAGTTTTACAGACGTTCAATCTGGTCCGGTCGAAGAAAAATAGCTGCCGTTGTAGGCAGATACTTATTTTAAATGCTGCCGTCGATGGCAGAAATACCATGAAAGTGGCTAACATTCTGACAGAAAATCAAGGTCAATATTTTATCAATTCCTCTATATATATATATTCTTTGCGTCTTTTTAGTCGGAATTGAGACGTTAAACTATCATTTCTAATATTTTCTGAAGATAGAAAAAGTTATTAATGCGGTATGTGCATCGAAAAAGCTTTTTAGCAACACGCAGTTACAATACAAAATGTGATGATTCAGTACGACCAAATTGCACTAATAATACATGTAGAGCAATTAACATGAAGAAATTCATTTTTCTATAATTATGCATGTGTGCTTGAACTGTTGTGTCTGTCAAGTACATGCATACAATACTATATGTATCTGAAGTTTAGCGGCGCAAAATTCACTCCCTTTTCAAGACATAACGCCATTTGCATATTACAGCTGTAACTTCAGAAAGTGGATATTCATTTGCACTAGATGCTATGTCTACTTATTGCGAGTTATGGAAACTTCAAGTAAATACAGCCAAAACTAGAGTGGTGATTTTTTCAAAAGGGAAATGTAGTAAATGGAAATTAAGAGAATATTATCGACAGTTCAAATATTTTCCTATATTATCAAGTTTTTGAAAAAACACGACAACGTGGATTCATTTCTTTAAACTTTCATGTTTGAAATCGCGTTGTAGTTTGTCTTTGAATTACATTTACTATGCTAAAATATTAACAACAGTACTAACAGTAAGGTGGAAATATAGGAAAATATTTGAACTGTCGATAATATTCTCTTAATTTCCATATTACATTAACATACATTGTTTTATGATACACTGTTGTCCACAGATCTTGTCAGTTGCAAGGTTAATAGTCTCCCCTTTATTACATCGATTTAGTAACTTATAATCATCAGCATTAGCGTCGACTAAGTAAATTTCAGCCTTTATGTCATAAAGCGATGAACATTATTACCTCGAAAAAATAATGTTATATGTTAGCAAATGAATATCCACTTTCTGAAGTTACAGCTGTAATATGCAAATGGCGTTATGTCTTGAAAAGGGAGTGAATTTTGCGCCGCTAAACTTCAGATACATATGGTATTGTATGCATGTACTTGACAGACACAACAGTTCAAGCACACATGCATAATTATAGAAAAATGAATTTCTTCATGTTAATTGCTCTACATGTATTTATAGTGCAATTTGGTCGTACTGAATCATCACATTTTGTATTGTAACTGCGTGTTGCTAAAAGCTTTTTCGATGCACATACCGCATTAATAACTTTTTCTATCTTGAGAAAATATTAGAAATGATAGTTTAACGTCTCAATTCCGACTAAAAGGACGCAAAGAATAGAGAAATTGATATAATATTGACCTTGATTTTCTGTAAGAATGTTAGCCACTTTCATGGTATTTCTGCCATCGACGGCAGCATTTAAAATAAGTATCTGCCTACAACGACAGAATTTTTTCTTCGACCGGACCAGATTGAACGTTTGTAAAACTTTCAAGAAAAGATTCACGGGGTATATATTTGGCTTGCGTGACCCCAATGGATGAATGTCTATATTATTAACACGAAATCCTGCCATTTAGTTAAAACTTGAGATATTTTGAACAAAAAACAGACATTTTCACGGATTTTTCCGAAGCTGTCACTTTTAACCTGCTCATAATAGTCTATAAACAGGAAAACGAGTAAAAAATTACCTAATAGTATCTCCAGTCAATGGACAATAGTTTCATAGTAATGAAATGGGCCGTATTTGTGTAATATAATAATACCAACTAAATTTATAACCTACCTGTACCAAGCGGTAAATTTCAGCTTTCTGCCATCACTGGCGCCGGTAATACGGTGTGATTTGTTGAACAATTCTCTCGACTTGTTTTAATTGTGTTCATAAAAAAGCATTTACAAACATAATTTGGCCAAGAACGGCGCAGCGGTTTTAGAAAGGTTAAAGAGAAAATGATAAATAAATTCCTGTTATCAGTAGGAAAGTATCCTGGATCATAGTAAATATCTGTAGTTACAACATATGTCATTTATTATTTATTAAAGGTAAATTATGTACGAGTAACGACAATCAATGCCCCATAACTGTGAACCAGACCTTATGGCCGGATCATTGTATAATAAATAGTACAGACGCCAAGTTCAGCTCTCAGTTGAAAATAGAAGATGAAGATATTGTTGTGCGGAAAGGATATAACTGTCAGGTAGAACATTTACATAATCATCTCATTCTCCCATTCTAAAACTGCGATTGTATTATTTCTATCATTTTTATTTTTTCTTGTGCACATGTGTTCACATAGTATTGCCATGGTGGTTTCAGTTTACTATTGTAACTTTACTTAGAGTTGTGATGTTTTGTTATATTGTTATTTTCTCGCCTTGAATAAAAACTTGAATAAAATATTCACATGTACAGTTAGGCCTTGAATAAAAACTTGAATAAAATATTCTACACATCGTACAATCAAATAGTGTATGACAGAGCTAAATGTATATATTCATATTCGGTATTAAAAGTATCTGCACTTCTACGCAGTGATCTCCTCTGATCAGTAAAGTGATCTTTGCAATCTGCCAAGGGAGATTATCACTGTAAGGAATTTGAAGTCTTTGATGACATCTACCCACCGTCCGAATTTTATACTCGACAAAATATGATAATTGATTAATAATCTCTAGATAAATCTACTATAACCTCTTGTCTTCAGGATTATATAGGTTTGCAGACATCTTGGGGCCTTTTTAAGTACATAATGAATAAGGAAATTTAGTACTTTGAAACCACCAATAAATTTTTTATGAAAAAAAGAAAAGAGAAAGACTTCTATTATATAGATTCATTATAAGATTTAGTCATTTGTAAAATACACAACTTTTTGTGAGTATTTATTTTGTGTTTGAAGAAGATTAATAATTAAATAATTAATTCAAACACTATTAAAATCGTTTCCAGCTTTTGATATATGATGCACACATATGAGATAAGACTTTTTATTGTGTAACCGACAATGCCTTTTAGTACATTAATGAAATATTGATGTAATGTGCTAGTTTAACAAATTGTAACAGGGCTCATAGGGAGGTTACTATTGTGCTCAAAAAAAGTCATTGAGAGTTTCTTCCCCTGATGATATTGCAAATGTGATAAGGTAGCACTCCACAGTTAATTTCAAGTTCCTGCCGTCAATGTCCTACAAGCAATACGTCTAATAATTCTGATACCAAACTACACAACCTGGAAAAAGAAAACACATTTTGTTGAGAACATATATGACATAAGATTGCAAATCTACAAAGAAATTATCCCATCTGCAATAGGCAGGCAGTCAAAAAATTTGCAATTCATTCCGTTGAAGCCCAAAATCTACAGTGGCCCGAGACCCAAAACAACACATTTCGACCCTCTGGCAAAAATATCTGCAAATATACAGGCTAAAGGAACACCGTCTCTGCTTTAGCAACTCCCTATACATGCAAAATATCACAAAGAAACTAGTCCTCAACCTTGTAGATTTTTTGCTACTGCTAAAAGTTTGTACCCCCCCCCCCCCCCCCCTGTAAAATGACTTCTTTTTACCGTGCATGCCGTATAAAAGCAATGTTTACAAAAAATGGCGGCCTTGACATTCATAATCAACAGCATGTGATTTCTGGCCATGTTTTCGAATTTGCCAGTGATCATATTAGATGTCACAAAAACAAATTTTATGCTGAAAATGCATTTTAAAGACAACCAGTCATTTAAATCCAGAATATTCACTATATCCAAGAAATCCTCCCTGGCCATTCGAAGCTGTGGCTTACATTACTGTGGTGCGCTACCTAAAGGCTTAAAAGGTAGGTTACTGTTGCGCTGAAAATCGAGTCGGCAAGACTGACCTCCCCTGATAACACTGCAAATGGTGAAAAGGTTCAAAGGTAGGTTACTGTTGCGCACAAAATAGAATCGGTAAGGGTGACCTCCCCTTATAACATTGCAAATGGCGAAAGAGTTCAAAGGGAGGTTACTGTTGGGTTGAAAATAGAGTCAGTTATAGTGATCTCCCCTGATAGCATTGCAAATGGGGTAAGGGCTCAAAAGGTAGGTTACTGCTCCGCTAAAAATCAAGTCGGTAAAAGTGACCTCCCCTAATAACATTGCAAATGGCGTAAAATTTCAAAGGGAGGTTACTTTTGTGCTCAAAAAAGAGTCGGTAAGAGTGACCTCCCCTGATATATACGTTAAATATTGGAGATATATTTCACACTTTGTATTCAAATATTAACCTGGGGGCATTTTTACCAAAGTACTATCCCAGGACGATAACTTGAGCCTTTGTTCGCATATACAATGGGATAAAATAGGTAAGGCAGATTGAAGGCTAATAAATAAAACACAAACTTATAAAATGTCATATTTTCATGTGCCTTGAAAGCACAGTAGGCAGAGTGTCCGTGTCAGTGTTGTTGCATGCATAAAAATGCTCGTTCTAAGGTTAGGGTAGGTACCATTATATTTGAGTGTGTTTTCTGTATCTTTTTCTTATTTGACCAGTTTTGTTTCAAATAGTTACAAATGCGAGACAGAATATTTTGTACACGGGTTGATATGGAGTTGTGTTAAGTTTGGGAAAAACGCCAAACATCAGCAATATCAGAAATGTAAAAAAATACAATGAAATGGGGTGTGTTATGTATATTGATCCATATATTCAATTTTTAATATTTCGCGATCGTAGTGTATTTAAAATAGTTTGATTGTTGAAATGTGAAATAAAATTTTTAAAAGATCACTCGACATGTCGTTGGTTTCTTAATAAAGAGAGGAACAAAAAAAATGAAATAAAAAAAGAAATAGAAATTAAGAAGAACAAAATATATTCAAATGTTCATACAAAAAAGACAAAGTAAAAATGCTTTTCTATTAAAGGTATAAAGTGTATTTGAGTTTGAATACTTTAAAAAATTGAGTAACGTCATCAATCATTTGCCTCTATTTAATGATCACATCGACATTATGTGCCATAAATTATAATTACACTGAATCGATGCTTTTATTTATAAGACTGAATATTAGTATTAGATGTTAAATTTTACCTTTACCTACTCTGAAGCGCATGCAAACTAACTTACTAATTAACAAACTTATAATCATACTTTAAATCAGTTGATATGCTATAAAATAATTCCTTTAGATGTTGACTACTTATTATAATCCATAACATTGATTTATTCAAACACAGTTGGGATACGTTAAAAATAGATAAATTCTTACCGTCTAGACCGACTACTTGTACTTCTGTCGACGCGTTGAACGGTTGTATACCTATTTGACTGTACGGTGTGTTATATAAGCCACATCGATTTGTCCTGTCATTATAAAATGTGAAATGGTCCAGTTATTAATGATCCTAGAATTTGAATTGGAGTTCTGACGATCCACTTGTTTTTATTACTCTCGAAACAAATAAAGTTAGAATTAAAATTTTACACAATAACAAAAAAAGTCGAGTACATTAATGTCTATCAAAAACTATTCTATATGCGCATTTACATGAATTCAGTTTTTTTTGTTGTTTTTTCAAGGTGGACTCCTACTCTGCATTTTATGACAATGGTGGATTTTCCAAGACCGAGCTTGAGAACATATTGGGCAGACATGATATTTCTACGGTGATTGTTACCGGACTTGCCCTAGACTTCTGTGTTTACTACACCTCTAAAGATGCCAAGAAAATAGGTAACGATTATTGTGCCCCCACTACAGCGGGGGGTGGGGGCATTTAGATTTACCCTTCAGTCCGTCCGTCCGTTCCCTTTTTGTGTCGCACGTAGCTAAAAAAGTTATTGACCAAGAGTCATGAAACCTTAAAGGAATGTTGATCAGCACGTGAAGTTGTGAACCTGGGTATTTTCAAGTGGATATATTTAGTATTTTTAGAGTTATTGCCCTTGACTTAGTAAAAATTTGTAATTTTCAACTTGTGTCGCACGTAACCTAAAAAAATATTTGTCCTAGAGTCATGAAACCTTACTGGAATGTTGATCAGCATGTGTAGTTGTGCACCTGGGTATTTTTGTGTGGATATATTTAGTATCTTTAGAGTTATTCCCTTGACTTAGTAAAAAATGGCAATTTTCAATTTGTGTCGCACGTAACTCAAAAAATATTTGTCCTAGAGTCATAAAACCTTACTGGAATGTTGATCAGCATGTGTAGTTGTGCACCTGGGTATGGGTATTTTCGTGTGGATATATCTAGAATTTTTAGAGTTATTGCCCTCGACTTAGTAAAAAATTACAATTTTCAATTTGTGCCGCACGTAACTAAAAAAATATTTGACATAGAGTCATGAAACCTTACAAAAATGTTGCTCAGCATGTGTAGTTGTGCACCTGGGTATTTTCGTGTGGATATATTTAGAATTTTTAGAGTTATTGCCCTTGACTTAGTAAAACATGGCAATTTTCAATTTGTGTCGCACGTAACTCAAAAAGTTTATGACCTGTAGGCCTGAAAGTTTACAAGAATGTTGGTCAGCATGTGTAGTTGTGCACCTGGGTATTTTCGTGTGGATATATTTAGTATTTTTAGAGTTATTGCCCTTGACTTAGTAAAAATTTACAATATTTAACTTGTGTTGCACGTAACTCAAAAAGTTTATGACCTGTAGGCCTGAAAGTTTACAAGAATGTTGGTCAGCATGTGTACTTATGCACCTTGGGATTTTCCTGTGGATTTATTCAGTATTTGTAGTATTTGCCGATTACACAATAAAAGATTTTTAGTTTTCAACTTGGGCACATGTAGCCAAAAAAATATTCGACCTAGAGACATAAGATTGACAAATTGGTGGAGTGGGGGGGGACCCGAATCCTATGGACACATTTCTAGTTTTGACATTTAATTAATTAATAATATCAATAAGTAATGCATACAACATTAAATTGTGAGCAATTTAAACCTTAGAAATGAGTAAATATTTTTTTCTGTGGGAAGGGCAAAACATATGTTTTAAAATGTTATAGTGATGGATTTGGGACATGTAAGATGCTTATTATCAGAAGAAAACGGCAATAAATCTGGATCATTCTGTGATAAAATGTAGCAATATGTGAATAAATAAGTACCTTGACTTCCATATACAAAATACTACTTAATTATAACTGTATTGAATGCCAAAATGTAAAACAGCACAAAGATTACTGCCTATATGGCCAATAAGAAACGTTTTGGAAACTGCAAAATCACAACAACATAAAGGTTTTGAAAAATAGAAATAGTAACAATTATTAGACTTAATGGGCCTTTAAGGAAGCATTAAAATCAGTAAACAATATCACAGCCAATATTTATGATAAGAAATTTATACAATTCCATAGACAATGCAATGCAATGCAATGCAATACAATACAAAACTATACAATACAATGCTACAATGCAATACAAGTCTTTTTGCTTTAAACATTATACAACGTTTCCAACATAATACATTATAGTAATATAATTTAAATAATTATATAGACATGCTATTTTTAGAAAAACAAAACTCAAAATAAAAAGAAAATTAATAGTAGAATATATTCTGTATTTAAATTTCCAGGATATGAAGTTTATACAGTGTTAGATGCCAGTAGACCTGTTAATTCAAATAATGTACCCAGTATTCTGAATGATCTTAAATCTCGCGGTAAGTATAATGGTGTTAGTAGTTTTTTACTCCAGATCACGACAGTAAGCCACATTGAATTTACAAGATCAGCTACCTGGGAAGCTACATTCCCTATTACAAATCAAGTAAAGTAGGTCCTGTCTTAAAAAAACTTCCATTTTTCAATGGCACGATATATTCATAGTATGGACCTGTAGTGTGTATAGTGCAAAACATAACATATGTACTTTGATTGACGTCAAAACATGTTTATTTCATATTTACAAAGATACTGTTTAGCAATTACCAATATTTTCAAAGACCAAAATTGAGCAAAGTATATCTTGAAATTAAATCTGCCTGGCATGGGGCAGCCGGGTGACAGATGAAGAGAAATTAAAGCTGACTTAACAAACTTTAGTGTAATACATCTCTGTGTTTTTTGCCGAAATAGATATGTTTTAAATATCTACAAATAGCTCATTTTACCGGATATTTTTTGCTAATGTAATTGAATACTCTAATGTACAACCGATTTTTTTATATATTTTAATAGAACGATATAAAATTTCAATAACTAAAATGATATATGGGAAGATAAAAATTTGAAGGCAGTTTTAGGACATTTTCCAATTTTTGCCTTGTGATTAGTCAAAAAGTAAGAATTGTTTTTGCAGATTTAATCTTGAACGTAGTCTGCAAAAAAAATAAAAACGTTTACTTGCTCATTTTTCTGATGTGTTCTGCCTCTTTCATGTTGTCGTGGAAACAGCAAAAAGGTCACCAATCAGTAATCGGTATAAAATGTCCAAATAATATTAATAGATATATGTTACATTTCAGGTGTCCACGTGATTAATTGTTTATTTTGCTGGTCTGTTCTGCCACTTTCATTTTGTCGTGGAAACAGCAAAAAGGTCACCAATCAGCAATCGGTATAAAATGTCCAAATAATATTAATAGATATATGTTACATTTCAGGTGTACACGTGATAAATTCTATTGATCTGGACAAAGTGATAGCATCATCAACAGCCTGTGTGTTCGATCCAGTGATTCATCAAACTTTATTATTGTGTTCCTTGTTTGTTTTATATTTTATATATTGAATTGGAAAATATTTTATACAGAAAACAATGCATTGTAGAATATATAATTATATACTTTATAAGTTAAACAAGAAAATATTGAAATCCTTTTCCACACTATATCTTAAATTTAAAGTGTTGTTTATGTAAGTTTTGAATGCCATGTATTAAAATAGAGAAAAAAACAGAATTCCTTAGGAAAGCCCAACACGACAAAATTAAAAAATTTTGCAAGCTCGGTTTCATTGAGCCTGTTCGTGGAGCAAGTTACCGTGCACCAGCTTAAGCAAAATTCAACATTTTTACACAAAAAAGGAGGAATTTTGAATTTAGAAACATCCACAGATGTGTTCATACGGCGGTTATCACGGGACAGTCAATGTGATACAGTAGTGCCATTCCATGAAAAACATCTTTTTTTAAGTCTAGTAGAGAATAGCTCGAGAATGTGCTAATGGACTTGTGTATATACTTAAAAGACTATTAAAGTATATTGTTCAAAATTTATACGCTTATTTTTATATTCTTATAAACTGAATTTAGTCTTTTTAAGACGTTTACTTTCTTTTTCTTATTAGCGTCTATATTGTATGAATTAAATCCGTGAGTAGTTGTAAAGTAAACACATACATTGTAGAATATATAAGTTAAACATTGGCCTCGTTAAAATTAGGTCGCAAAGTAAATATATACAGCAGACGTTTCAAATTTTCATAAAAAGCAGCTTAAGGCTGTCTAAGTGCAATCTGAAATTCAAAACTGTACGATATCTGTGTCAGATACTCTTAAACATCTTTTAACATCTTGTAAGAATGATACATACCAAACAATACTCTTATACATATTTTTAAACTTGTGTGTGTTTTTAAGTTTATTTTAGCTCGGCGCCGGAAATTCCATATGTCCGAGATCTCAGCGTCCATGCCGGTCCACTCTAGTAGTCTCATCGGGGACGTCTTTTTCATGCCGATCTTCCTAAGTCCTGTTCTTCGTTCGGTGGAGGAAAGACAATACCGGAAAAGCATCAAGTTCCGTGACGGCTGCAAACAGGCGGTTGACATAAAACGGCTCTTGTTAGCGCCACCCTCCAGAGTTAGTCACGACAGGTCAACCAGTCACCTCTGGTACTTAAGATGACTTGACCTTGACCTGCCGTGTGCCTTCTCCGCGACGTGCACGCCTCTGGAGGGATTTGGAGAAGGTATTTTAAACAAAACTGTGCTGTTATTATGTAATCATAACACCTGTGTAAGCGTTTACCGATTGGTTGTAGAAAATTTATGTTAACTAAATGCGAGAACTATTTAAAAAGCACTATACGTCAAAAAACAAAAAAAAAACAAAAAACAAAAAACAAAAAAACAAAAAAAAAACAAAAAAAAAGGAATGTATCAAACGTTCCATTTTAGCTCTTATTACTTCCCCCGTTGAGCTTGCAGGCAATATTTTCATGAAAATATGCTTTCCTTTGTCACAATGTCTGCAAGCATATCAGGAATATTGCAATGGCTACAATGGGAAAATATAGACCAATGGAATCGGAAAATATTTGCCCTGAACTGTTAATTATATAAATATTGAAGATATAACGAAAAATAACAATTCTTTTTTTTTTTAAGTAATGGGTGCGGCCATTAGCGATGACCCAATGTTACCGTAAACAAATGTCACATACTGTTAATAGGGAGAGCACCAGATTTGTACTCCAGGGGTCGCTGTTTCGATCCTCGGGTCCGGAGAAAATATCTTTGTGACAAATGATCCCAGAAATCATGTGAGTCACTTGCATCACTTAAGAAATTAGTAATTACCGGTTAACTATTTGGCAAGGTGAACCGAGCACGAGCTTATGTCTACACTTTGTTAAAAATTACAAAACAGGCAACCCAAGTTTGTAAGAATGACAACTCAGTCTTTCTCAAAATGTCTTTAAAACAGGATTACTTCCCTTTTCAGTAGAACTAACATTATTGGAATGTTAAACGAGAAAATATATAAGTAGTTTATTTACTGTTGTTAGTCCTTCTGGAATTTTTTTATATATCGTATAAATGGAAGCATGATCAAATAAAGCTAGATACATGCATACATACATACATACATACATACATACATACATACATACATACATACATACATACATACATACATACATACATCACCGGAAGTTACTGATAGCTTGTTAAAATCGGAGATATTTGCAATTTTGCATTATAATTAGGTAACAAGAAAAGCATTGATGCAAAGCATCAAAGGACGTCCAAACAAGAAATGCAGAAAGTAAAGATGAACTAGTAGACATATGATGACAAGATATTCTTATAAACTTTTCAATGGTTAATTGGTTTTTACCAGAATGAACGGACGAAAGACATTGTTCATTATGAACTTTGATTGGCATGCTAGAGATTAGAATATTACTTGTTATTTCTTTATGATCGTGATTATTAATAGCAACGGATATACATGTATACAATCATTTATAATCCATATGTGTAACGTATGATCAACACCACACTTGTGGAATTGTCCCTTATTATGTTATCGCTATTAGCGAAGACCCCCTCTTAAGGTTTCTGTTCACACTTAGTAAAAATATGACACTGGTTATATTACCATGTTGATCATGTTGAGCATAATTGTTTATTATACAATAATTGTAATATCTATTTTAATATAAAAAGTACAGATTTTATGAATATTGTTTTCCTATCTTTTTTGTGTTTTATGTGCTATTTTAATACTGAGTTTCTACGTTTACTACTCTTTTTTATTAAAATTGTAAAATAAATTTTAAGAATTCAATTGTCATATTGACCGACGATTATAAGTCAAAACCTAACTGGAAAAAAATCAGTAAATTATGGTAAATCTTTCAATATATAATATTGTTTATTCTTAAACCATGCACATGTACATTTGTATTTTTCTTTATTATTTTTTAAATTATCAATCAATTGAATAATTCATAAAATCTAATTTGTAACTTTGAATAATTCCTCGGCATCTTTACTAAACACGAATAACAAATTGAATAAAATGTTTCAAAGTTATTAGTGTCATATTAATACCATAAAAATGTACCTTTTTCCTCAATTATTGTACATATCTATTGTTTTTATCTCCTATAGATAAAATGAAACATGCTATTGTTGTTATTGTTGTTGTTGGGGTTTTTTACGAGGTGTATGTTTATGTATAATAATAATCAATAACTTTGAGAGTTGATCTATGTTTATTAATTATTGTAACTAAGCTAAGTGACAAACATTCATTTTGGAAAAAAAGCTTATTTATCTGTAAAAATATCAAACATCTACTCCAAAACCGGGAGAGACCGGACAATAAACGCTATTCGCCTGTCACTAGTAAATCCCGGTCAAAATAGACCGGGAGAGACCGGGAATTAGATTTTCGGAACGTTTAGGTCATCAACTCATCATTCTACTTTAACATACCATAATAACCCACTGTGTATTACGAAATGATAAAATAAAAAAACCCGAAGAGACGGAAAAGGTTATTTCATGCATTGCGAAATTCTCCAGTTCGCAATTCATTGTATATATCGAGACATTTTTTTAATCAAGCCCCCTCATACCGATCGGAATGATCGGCTTTTATTATGACCGACTAAAAGGCTCGAGAAGTTGCTGTCGCCCTTTTACAAAATCTGATTTCATTCCATAAGGGCGCCGCGCTTTGGCGCGGACGCCAATTATATATGACAAAGATGAAGACCAGAAATAAACAGGTCAAGACGTGCAAATTAGCAAATAATTCCGAAATTTTACTCAAAACTATCAGATTTTAAGCAAATGGCGATGTAAAATGGCATATGAAATAGTTTTTGACACATAAAACAATATGCAAGGCCAGCTTAATCATTAAAGTTTAATTTAGCACCAAAAACTCTCTTTTTAAAGATGAAACTTAGCATTTTTACGAGTGTTTTTGTAGTATATATACAAAAATTTTCCGACGAGCTCCATGACAGTTATCACAAGAACTCTTGACAAGTTATCATAAGAACTCCATCCCTCGTGTAACAGTTCCTCTCCCGTGGGTATAGAAATTTAAAGTTACTAAGATATACCGGTATGTATCTTCGCATATTATAATATTATGTCACTAGATTTATTTACAATATAGCCTTACCAGACCTCATGCAATCTAATCTCACCCCTTACTGCTTCTAAACCCTGTCTCTTTCAAGTTAAGGTTTTCTATTTAATTAAGAGCGTTCGACACGTCTGTTGCAAAACAAAGGCTGAGAAAAGTCAGAGAACGTTTAAAAAAATTATCTGATTCATTTTTTATTTATTTATTTATTTATTTATTATTTTATTTATTTATTTATTTTTTATTTATTTATTTATTTATTATTCTACTTATTTATTTATTTATTTATTTATTATTCTACTTATTTATTTATTTATTTATTTATTTATTTATTTATTTATTTATTTATTTATTTATTTATTTATTTATTTATTTAATTTTACTTCATTTATTTTGGGGGTGTTGTTTTGTTTGGTTTTTTAATCAAAGAATGCTACACCACGAAGAACACTTTCCTCATCATTTTGGATTCAGTTACCAAATATTCAGACCAAATATTCACTTTTTGTTTTTTCTTTAATGAGGAGGCATATGTTGAGCAATTTTTCTACCCTGAAGTTAATGTTGACCTATTTAACCATTCATGTTACATTGCCCCAACTATCCCTTTACCCTCAACAAAAAATGTTCACATAGATTGCTTGAAAATAAAATACTAACATTTTTTTAATGTGTTCGAGCCTTTGAAAAGGTGTTTGAGACAATGCAACAATTCAAGTGGAATTATGCCGATTTATATTCATAACCATCAACGAACGAACAAGGCAGCATTAAAAGACGTTCCCGACGACTACAGTGGACCGGCAAGGACGCCGTAGGTCTTGGTCACGTGGTTCATTCCAGCGCTGAGTATAGGCTAAAAAAAACAACAACAAAAACAATCACAATTTAACCCTTGTCAAGGCATCACATCGGTTCACATTACCTCTCGCGGATGAAAGTTATTCTTACTGATTATCCAATTGTACCATGTGACTAACTATTTTGAACTGTTGCTATTTCAAAGTTAATATCTGATAAAAATAGGTTTGTATCAGCAAAAATATCAACATTCGTACAATACTGTCTCGAGTAACAGTATTTTCCTTGGGATAATATTTTTCCTATTACAAACCTATGTGTAATTTACATATACTTCGCCCTCAGTGAGATATGGTATCTTTATAATATAATCATAATTATTTATCTCATATCATACAGTAACGAATGGGATTGATAAGATCTGGCATGTGTTGCAGTTTGGAGGGTACCCGCCCATTTGTTATATCGGGAAAATTCTGTTTTGTTTGTTTGTTTGTTTGTTTGTTTGTTTGGTTGGATGGTTGGTTTGTTTGTTTGTTGGTTGGTTGGTTTGGTGGTTGGTTGGTTGGTTGTTTTTACGGCGCACCGACACAATTTAGGTCATATGGCGCCGAAACAGGAAAAGATGATTTTGGCTTATCTCGGGTGTTGTGTTACAAACTTAAAGCTTACACTAGGGGTCAAAACCACACCACCTACTGGAGCTAAGAGATGCATAGACTTCAGTAGTTCGAACCCATTTAGTCGCCTCTTACGATCAAGTATGGATAAACGGTGGCCCTAACTGTTTAAGGCATCCCCTAAGCCAAGAGAACATTCTTATTCTGAAAAAGAAAAACAGTTGATTTCTTTCCTTTACATAATTTGCCCGTGGTTGGGATTGATGTCCCTTCCGCCGTTCCAGTATGCCAATGTTTTACTTATTTTGTTAATTAGTTAAAGGCCCATTAAGCTTCCGTAATGCTATCATTTTTTTTTTCAAAAAAAAAAACAAAGGGTGTCTTGTTACAGTTTCTACAACAGTTACTCATTCGGGTTATAGAGATGAAATATGTTGTTGTTGTGTTGTTGTTTTTTTTGTTTTTTTTTTTTTGTTTTTTTTTTGTTTTTTTTTTTTGTTTTTTTTTCCTTTTGCTCCTTGACAATCATAGTGACTAAGTACTTTGTATGGAAGTCAAAATACTGTTTTGTTTTATATTTTGCTACACAATACTGCTACTTATTTAGGAATTAAAGGTTTATAAGCCTAAAAACATAAAATTCAAATTTTTCACATAGATAAACATGAGCAGAAATATAAATAAAATTAAATGAATGAAAATTTATACAAGAAATACATTGAAAATCATCTGTTTGTGATATTCTCAGTCCGATTTGTGTGAAAAGCGTTTAAACGCTTTTCAATTTGGGTTATTTTTCACTATTATAATAATTATTCTGGAAAAAAGGATCGAGCTCTGAAATTTTGCACATAAGTTATTGGTATAGATTGACATCAAATGATGTAAAAATCTCAAAAAATTATTTCCAGTCCCGTCATGTAAAAAATCTCAGTGGAATCCCTTTAAACATGTTAATGTTCTTAATCTATCATTTAAACATTATAAAATAACGATTTTGTTTTTTCGCGAAAATTGCAAGTTTTTAAAACCCCTGAAACTGCATTGCACATTGTCGTACAAAACTTCTTAAACTGTTTAGATAATAAGATTAGTTATAATAAAACTTAAGAAAACTCTTTAGATAATAAAACTGTTGAGATAATTAAAATTTGATAAGACTGCATAGGTAATAAAACTGTTTAGATGGTAACACTTAATAAAACTGTTAAGATAATAAAACTAAATAGGTTCCTTATTGTAATTGATAAGGAGGATATGTTTTACAGAGAATTCAGCTGAAATTTCTCAAATATATATTTAAATTTAAAAAGTCAACCCCGTCTTATATGATATATGGTGAAACAGGTGTCCTACCACTCAGTGTGCATATCAAACACAGAGTAATTACATTTTGGGCAAGACTTATTGAAAATATCAATAGTGATGAACCAACAAAATTATCTTCGAAGGTATATATTTTCTTACGTAAATTACATATAGATAATAAAGTTAAATCACTGTGGATAGAAAATGTAAAACAATATTTATGTGAAACTGGTTTTTCTGGGATTTGGTACATAGAAAGTTTTAGCAATAGTAAGTGGTTGATAAAAACAACATTTCAAAAGTTAAAAGATATTTACTCGCAAAATTGGCGTTCTGAACTAAATAACACTTCTGATACAAACGTTTACAAATATATCAAAAAGGATTTTTCGAGAAGCTGTTACATAGATAAACTACCAAGCAATTTAGCTAAGAAATTATTACTATTTTTGACAAGAAATCATCGCCTTCCAATTGAAATAGGACGATGGCAGAATATACCTATTCAGGACCGTAAATGTAATACTAGTATATGTAACGATATTGGCGATGAATTTCATTATCTTTTTGTATGTCCAGAATTTGAAAATGATAGAAAAATATACATAGATAATTTTTACATAAATAGGCCAAGTATGTTTAAATTTGTAAGCCTGGTCACATCGGAAAATACAAATAAACTAAAGAATCTTAGTATTTTTTGTATGAAAATAATGCAACATTTTATTAGAACTTGATGTGTTTTACTAGACAATTTTAAATCATGTCTTAAATTACTATATGCGAAAGATAAGTTATGACCTTTTTTCTTTTTGTGTGTCTTTGATGATTGAATTTTGTAATATTTATTCTTTTCACTTACATATATATACCCAGCTCAATTTTATAGCTTAAATAAATACAAGTAGAGATTTTGATGCTAAAGCATCAAGTCGCCGGATAGAAAATGACTGTATTAGAAAATATCAGTTTAATTAATGGTTCAAGTATAAAGAAAAGAGGAACAATATGTTGAGTAATTGTTTATTCACAATAAAACATCATATATAAAGCAAACTTGCTTAACAATATTGTCAAGGAACTGCTATGATTGTTAAATAAGCAAGTATTGTCTGGCAATATTGACCTGAGACTCATTAATTTTCGGGAGGTGTTTCGTTAGTTTACGTAACTTATTATGATTTATGCTAAAGATTTTATTGATAGTATAGATCTCGATATTAAATCAATTAATATTGCTCGATGGCCTACAGGCGGTAAGTAGGACGAAGTTGTGACCTAGTAGGCCAAGTTCGAATCTTTGAAAATCCCTTTTGCAGTTTTCATAAAACTATCTTTTTTATTATATCTGTTAACTATATGAAACATAAGTTGATAAATCGTGTTTCATTTCTAGCATTTTTTTTATTTCATAATTTTGATTAATTTTGTAAGGCGAGTGATATTCTTGTAATTCTACTTGTAATTCTATCTTTTACATATACCGTTATACCAGACATCGAAATCCGTTTTGTATAGTTCAGAATCCGATAATTACCGCCAAATAATCAGCGGTCATCGAATATTTGAAAATATATATGTTTTTTAGTTATTGCATGAAACAATGCAATTTTACCGTAAAAGTGGTATCTGCATATTTTTTTTTTTTTTATTTTTTTTTTTTTTTTTTTTGCGCTATCGAAAAAATAAATTATTAAGTTGAAATTACGGTGTCCTTATCGTGCCATTTAGAATGTCGTCCGTCGCGTCTAAGGGTAGACACACGACAATGCGAAGTGACATCGCGACAATGCGAAGCGACGCTCGACAACGCGAAGCGATATGCGACAATGCGAAGCGACGCTCGACAGTGTCAAACGATATGTCGCACTGTCGCCTAGAAATGTCGCGGTAAAAAAGGGCGACATTTAAGAGATGTCGCTTCGCGTTGTCGAGTGTCGCTTCGCATTGTCGAGCGTCGCTTCGCGTTGTCGCGATGTCACTTCGCGTTGTCGCGATGTCACTTCGCGTTGTCGCATTGGCACGATAAGGACACCGTATGAAATCAATATTCCAGTCGTTACATACGATATAGTAAACGTTTAATTGCATTTCAGTTCGATAAAATATTAACAAAAAGATATTTTATTCCCTGCGGGCCGGAGCCCGCAGGGTATTGGTACGCGTTTAATTTTTGAGGCATGGAGGAGCACGTGACCTGTTTTCGGTACATGGAGGAGCATGTGATCTGTAAACCGTACACGATTGGTTAATTGACCTAGCTAAATACCGTTTCCCGGTACGTTACGGATTTACCTCTAGTGAATCATTGTATACACACCGGTCTCTCAAATGACCGCTGTACACAATGCTAGGGAATTAGTCCGAATTACACCTAATTAAGAACATAACACTATTACGTGATATTTCTAATTTTCTATTATTATTTTACCGTTTAAGGTAGAAAAACTTGAATGATGTGTTTGAAAATTATCAATGTTTCTTTCATATCTATCTGAAATTTTACAAACAAGTGAAAATCCACAGAATTAAAACATTCGTTTGTGGCATCTGCCATAATAGATAGAGATATTTTCTGCGTAAACTTGTGTGTTTACTTTATTTTATTTTATTATTTTTTGCACGGAATTATTCATTCAATGGTATTTAATCATTTTCTTAAACAGAAATATTGTTTTATTTTCGACCAAGACCTTCTTTTGATCGATTATTGTCAACTATATTTCTGATACAAACGTTAATTTTTTTCCCCAAACAATGTTGAAAATAGTTAAATGAAATATATTTAAATCATTATCGCAGGAAACCATTTTACTTGTTAGTTTTCTTTATCATGTATCTAATTCATTCCCTGCGGTCTGGAGACCGCAGGGTATTGGTACGCGTTTAACTTTTGAGGTAGGAGGAGCACGTGACCTGTTTTCGGTACATGGAGGAGCATGTGATCTGGAAACCGTACATGATTATGGAGGCTATTCGTTGCCAAAAATCCAGCCTTGTTGATCTGAGTTGATCAGTTTGTTAACGGACAAAATACAATTGTATTTCTTTGCATGTAAACTACGATTTAACATTGTAAACATGTATTTCAACAAAATACATTTTGTTAAACGACAAAACATTAACTGTTTTTTTTTTAAAGTAGCAATACCTAGTGTTCATCATAACATGCGGAATACTCATTGTTTGTGTAAACGCCGACAAAACAGAAGTTACTTTCTCAGCTTTACTTTGTCAAACCATCATGGTTCAGATCAGCATAAACCAGCTTTACACGTTTTTCAATAGGAGTTCAAAGAAGCTCTGCCAATTTTCCCGCCCACTACATCATCGTTAATAAACGTATTTATCCGCTCATTTTCGGTATTTACCGTCAGTGACAAGAAGGAAACAAAAACACGCACCGGCGGAGTTTCCGTTTAACACACCTTTTAGGTGTTTAGCTATTCACCAAACATAATTCACTTGCATGATTGCCATTTCATGCCTTTATTCAATCAACATCAGCGGACTTTAAATGATTATAGGCATGTAAGTTTTGAAACGTTGTAGATATCACATTTCCTAGAAAAAAGAAGAAGAAAAAAAAACCTCCTCACCAGGTTACTTACTGTCTGAGGTTAAATATTTTCAAGGAAGTAATAACTATTGATAAGACCAGGTACGTATTATGTTAATATATATACCTGATAAGACTATATTCAACGAGAAATAAATTTTACTGAGGGGATTCCAATTTTAATAGGAATAAGTAACATTGACAGTTATGCTGCTACCTTACCACTTTCAAATTTTCAAGAGAGATTTCGATACAAATAAATACTAATACAGACCAAATTCTGGCTGTTGTCTTTTTTAGTAGTAGCATTTACTAGTAACCTTAATTCTAGCGTATAGCTGCGCAAGAAAAAACTTTTTACAATAGTAAAATTAAAACCAAATTGGTATATACCCTTTCGTACATAACTTTTTATTTTTACCATACTGTATAGATATATTTTCCCATTTTTACCATTTTTTTCTCAATAATAATATTAGTTCAAAGGTATGTATGTTGATTATCAATTTATGTATACCTTGTTTATTTTATCTCTAAGAAAGCCATCAATTACAAAACTTAATAAATATTATGTGTAGTACTTCATGTACATAAGAATAGTTCTTTGCTTTTGATCAGAGAGACAGCAAGTCTATAGGTAACAGCTATTGACAGCATGTATACATAGATCTTAGAGCTGTCATTGATTCAGTACAATGCATAAAAGAAGACCTTAACCTACGTCAATCAGCTTACATATATTTAATAATAAAAGGCTAATTCACATCATATGACTCAAAATATCTCCCAATGGAGGTAAAACGAGATTCTAGGATACACTTCAAAAGTTTTTGGTTATACAACGGAATTATTGATAGTAACCTTTGAATAGTTCCATAGCTATACACATGGTAAAACATTTGGCGTTTTCTACAACCCAATATAGTCCTTTAAAGAAAGATGGCACAGGTTTACTGTTCATTTCTCTTTATTCGTGTTGCCAAAAGTGACTTCCATGTATCGCATTCTAGTAATGTTTACTGAATGTAAAAGTCATGCTATCAAATACTACCGTTATAACGTTTGAAGGCACAAAATTCTGTCGATAAAAGGGAATGTGGTTTGTGTCGTTATATATGGGAAACATTCCCTTATGTTAATTCACCAACTTTAGTTTTTGCATATTATTATGCTCATTATCAGTATAAACGTTGTTACATTGTTACAATAATTATTAACCAATTTCGCATAACTTTAATATCCTGTGCTAGAATACGTTTTAACAATCAAAGTCAATTGTTATACAGTTGATGTATGTGAAATTTATAACAGTTTTATATCATTTGTAATATTTTGTACCAGCAAGAGTTACCTCTCTTTATATTCTGCGTTCGTGAAAATTGGCTCTGACTATTAATTTTCGTCTATTTCCGTGATAATTCCATATATGGAAGTTGCAAAATCGTTTACAAATGTTAATCGCGTTAGAATGTAAAAGGAAAGTGTGGTGTTGTCAACCTGAGAGTGTTAACTGGTGAAACGTCATGATGCACAGCAATAAACGTGTTGTGTACGTTCTATTGTTAACATTTCTACATGTCACAAATTTGAAGTAATACATTTCTAAATACAGTTTGCAACTTAGCTAAGTTGCATGTAAACAGCTTCCATTTTATCAAATCGAGATAATCAAAACGCATAATACCAGTGCAGTATGTAACTCTCGGATCGACAATTAGATTTTTACTAATCTGTTTAGTAGAACCGAAGTATGCATTGTCAAAATTTTTAAAGGTGGGTTTTTTGGGGAACGAATAGCCCCATTTCTTTTATTGGTTTTAAATTGGGCCTTTTCGAAAACCAGGGCCCCCCCTTAAATTTCCCGGTTTTTGGGCCGGTACGGTTTCAGGATTTAACCCCTAGTTCCTTTTTATAGGTCAGCAATTATTTGGGTCTTTTCCCAAAAAAAAGTTTTATCGCGGCCACCGGGGATCAATTAAACTGGGTAATGGTTTAAAGTTTATTACTTTGCAGGTAATTTCAAAAATTTAGGGTTCCCCTTTTACCTGTATCAGTTTTTTTCCCCCCTTTCCATGCAGATCCCTAATGCCACCCGGGTTTATAAAAAAGAGTTTATGAAATTTAAAAAAAATAACAATGGATTTTTAAAGCCACCCTATTGTAATAAAAATGCATTGTAATAAAATTATATTATAATGTTAAAATGTGTTGATAATCTGCTCCTGTCTGCAATTTATACGTCTTGTAATTTTATATTTACATCTGTAATAATTACTACAACATGTGCTTATTTTGCAATTGCATTTATTAAGCTGCAGTAGTAGACATGAGTGGGGAACTTAAGTTTTCAACATTGTATCTTCAAAAATTTGCGTATAACAGTATAAATATAGTTCCATTTGTTTTGTTTATCGTAAATAAGTTCTAAATTTAAATTTGTTATCATTTTGAAGAATATAATGCTATTGCCCGGGAAAATGTTAGTGGCCTTAGATTATCAAATTGCAGACGACTCTTAAATTATCAAAATAAAGAGCATCATTAACTTTTGTTCATTTGGCGCCAATACAAAGTATATAGGGATATTCACTATAAATATAGCTTTTGAATATCTGCTTTTTTTGAGAATTTGCAATGAAATGAGGGGTGGGTGTTTCTTTTCAAGTACATTTATTAATTAGTATACTTTACAATAAACGAGGGCATTCTGATTTGCAATTTTAAGGTCTCAGGGTATTTATGATATGAAAAAAATATGTTATTTTGGTAATGCTCCATAAAGTCTTTTGCGTTTTATACAAATGGTAATATCTGTTTAGTGCTTGAATAACAACATGTTGCATTCAAGTAAAATAAATCAAAAGTTTGCTTTATTCAGTTATGTTGTAGTTTAATTAAAATTGATAAGTTATTACTAACAACGTTTTGTGAGGTAGTGAAAAAATAATTTGATGATAGGAAAGTTAACGATGCACGATCTTACGATGATGTTTTAATAGCTCGTAAATAAAGTTAATTAAATTCTACTGCAATTTACAAACATGCAAAAAATTCAAATTTCTTTTCAAATATTTTTAGTTTGAAACGTGTAAACGTGAAAGTAATATTTATTTTACAAAATTACTTTAATAAATGCTTTATTGCATCATTTTGTTCGGGTAAATGTTGTAAGGGATCATAAAACCCGAGAACAAAATGATTGATTGGGTATATTACCCATATTTAATGAGTGTAGAATTCCATTATGCATTCATTGATTGAAGCTGAATGAAATTATATTATGCGAAACTCCGTTTGTTATGGAAGTGTTTTATTCAACGAGTCCAAAAAAAAAGTAATAAAGCTATACGAAAATAATATTCTATTTATAATGTTTAGCACATATTCAAAATTAGAATTTAAAAAGAATCGATTTTCATCGACGCTTTCATACTGTAACCACAAGATTCAGCGCATATACACGTTTTGAGAAAATTTGTATTTGTCTGCTGGGAAGGGGAGAAAATAAAAACATAAAATACGTTTAAACAGTATATAATATCTTTTAAAAAAAACAAATTTCAAATGCACGTTTTCTTCTCGTTTGTTGTTGTTGTTGTTGTTGTTTCGTGATTTAAAAAAAAAAAACTATTAATACCAGCAAGCCAGGTACTTGTTCCATATTGTTTGCGGTTGTGTAAAAATAATTTTAGATTTCATTCTTGCTTTTAAAAAGTTTTCAAGTTTAAGACATTAATTGCTAACTGTATTGATATTCGTTGAATATTTATTTTTGTTTCTACAAATAAAGATTTTGTTCCGTTCTGTTCTGTTAAACTTCTACGCCAAGGTTGGATATTCTGTTAACCATCGTCGGAACCAGTTTTGAACTTTTGTGACAATAATTACGACATTTTAATTACTAAGGTGGGAAAGGTTTAAACGAGATAATATTATTTTTAGGTAGCTGTCGAAATGGAGCAACGAATAAAGCAAACGAAAATATCCGACTCGTAATCGTAGTCTAGTTGTCGTAGTAAAGAAAACAATAGTATTGACATATAGAATTGAAGATATTCTTGACCCCCCTTTCCCCGATAGAACGAAAGTAGCGTGGTCTAGCCTAAAGCTGTGTCAACTAACCGAATGATTGTTACATTATAGATGATGTCACAGAATCACTTAACTTATGCAGATGATATATGCACTAAGCGATAATATGTAGGTCAAAAATAAATTAAAATATCTATAAAATGGTGACACAAATGTTATTTTAACCTATATAGTGCCATTCAGAAGAACATCAATTAATTACATGCACTCTGTACAAAGGTTTATTCGTTATGTATTATAGAAAATAGTGTACATTTAAAGGTCATCTCAGCCATTCGGTCTAATCTTGGAAGGATAATTTGTAGGAAGAACTGTGGAATGGCATGCGGTAATGCTCAGATCCCCCCCCCCCAAAAAAAAAAAAAAAAAAAAAAAAAACAACAACCAAAAAACAATCAAACAAAACAATATTTTTTCAACAAATCAAGAACCAATTAATTTTCCACAAATTAAGAACCAATTAATTGAACTGATCTGACTTTTCATCTAGACATTAAAATAAGAAATACAGTGATGCAATCAAATTGTATTATACAGTTAAACACACCAAACTAAATGGAAAGCATCCTGTTTATAAATTTTGTCAATATGCGTTAAAGCAGCATGCCTCCAGATTCATGCTTATCATCATGAACAATTAAATGTGAAATATTGTTAAGTTACACATACAAATCTTGTACCGTTTTGGTAACCTGCGCGACGGAAATCGACGGAATATAACGAAGACGACGATTACCACAAATGTTGTGGTCGCAACGCCGCTAAATGTCGCACTTACCGCTAAATGTCGCACCAATACCGCTTAATGTCGCAACTGCCGCTAAATGTCGCAAAATCATTTGCCGTTAAATGTCGCAATGTTAACGTTAAATGTCGCACGAATTTCCGCTACCGTTAAATGTCGCAACACTACCGTTAAATGTCGCAAGATATAAATTCATGTTAAGATCATGATTAAAAGTAGTAGTATTTTAATTTACAACGCTCTCATAGTTATTTTTACTGTAATTGCCATTTAACAAAAAGTATCTTTGTTTTAATTGTTTTCTTTTATGAACCTAAATATCGAGGATTTGAGCTGCTATATGATGTAATATTGACGCTAGAAAGCGTATTCTAGAAAGATACAATTGAAATTCAAGTCACACTAGATAAGTATTTTTCTTTTGTCTCCCTTTTTCATTTATAACC
>NW_026865604.1:0-11200 GCF_026571515.1 Ruditapes philippinarum
ATAAAATTATACCGTATAATATGCATTGTTGTACTTCTAGGAGTCGACAGAAAGCCAAAATCTCGCTTAAAACGGTTATCAAGTCATCATGTTGACGAATAATCTTGAAATGTAAACAATTTCGTACAAATAATTTTGATGAGGAATAAGGAGTAATGTCTTCGTAGCCGTATGCGGCTATTCATTTTTCCAGTTCGGTTAAATAAAAAGAATATTGGCTAGTTTACCTACCGCGTTGGAAATCCTCTCAGGTGTCCGCCATTTATTGCACAATTCTGCGTTACTTATTGCACGAATCGTGCATTATTTTCACATTCTGGCGTTACTTGATATACACGATGTATTAGGCATATGAAAAACCATTATTATACGATTGCATGTCCTGAAGACTTTAAAATCTATTTCCATTTTTACATATACATTTATAAGGAGTATTAAGCATAGTGACATTCACAGGGACGCTGATCATTTCCACTACATTATAGTCTAGTTTAATCAGGATGATAACGCTTTATCAGACATTCGGCGGGGCTTAGTATGCTTAGTGTTCTATCCCATGATTCAAATTTTCGAATAAATATTTTTCAGTAGATCTATACAATAAATATTTTAATAATACAATATATATTTTCAAATATAGAACATACATATAGAAAATAATCGCACACAAATATCTTTTTTATGGTGAACAAATATTCAGCAGAATTGAATAAATATCATGGTATAAAATATATAAATTAGAGCTATACAATATAAGTATTGGATAAAGAACAAAAATAAATTTATTGAATATTGCAACGTTTAACATGCCCTAAGCCGCGTATCCCGGCATATGTAGATGCTAAGATACTGATTTCTTTTTTCTCGGTAATAACTTCTTAATCACTGTATCAATTTAGTTGATTTTTACTGTATAATCTTTTATGACAGGTGATCATAATTTGGATCACAACATATACATATCTAATCTAATAAGCTAGCATGCAGACAGGAAATCTGTTTATTACAATTGATTATTGCAACTAAAATCGCCAAGGCGCGAAATTGCATTAATGGAATATTTGTCACTCTTTTGAGCGAAATTGGAACATCTTACATAACGTCGGATAAAAAGCAATAGTCAGTAACGCCTCAAAATAATCAGAATGGTTTATACCTTCAAGGTTGAAGATTACTTGACTTAAATAATATCTGCAACGTTTATTATATACACAGTAGAAAATTGATATGTTTTTCTTATATGTTTTAAATTGTAATAAAACATACATCTTAGTTTTGTCATTTGTTTTCATTGTATATAAAACGTCAAAGAAACATGTTCATATTAAAGTTTGCTCAGAAACACTGCACCATTTTTCAATTAACGCAAATGATATACACAATCAAATACATGAATCGGTGTTAATGAACACGTTTTCTCATAAATTGTGATTGTAATTTCTCACTTATACAAGTTGCTGTCCTGTATAAAATGCACTTGCAATAATAAACGTAATATTAAAAATTCCAGTTAAAACCCTAGTCTTTCAGATTTCACGAAGGAGTATCTTAACAAATGATTTTGTCGATCGGGAAATGTCCTTCTATTATTTCCTTTTTCAGCGTTCTATGAATGTTTGTTTTTATCAATGCTCGACATTGAACTCGTAACAAACGTGGGAATACTCTGATTGGAATTTTGTTTTTTGTTGTCATTTTTGTATTCCCCGTTGTGCTTCAGTTGAAATGTTTGGCAATATCCTGAACAAAAAGCGTTGAATGTGATAAAATAGAAGAAAAAACACACACAAACAACATTCTTAAAGTTTTATCACGTTCAATATGTTGTTAATGTGTATTGATCTGGATATTTAGGAATTATTTAATCTGTTAAAGACTGACCAAAGGGGTTCTGTTGTAATGTGATATAATGCTCATAAAATAGACTCGCTGATACAAATGTAAGTAATAACAAAACTATTAATTGTGTTTCCGACTAAATTGTTTAAAAAGGCCGACCAATTGATTTTAATTGTAATTTAAAAGTGTTCTTTTAATAGAATCGCTGATAAGTTATATACAAACTATTAGCTTGTGCTTCCCGAATTAATTGTATTTCATAGTTGTTTTTGTTAAATTTATATTCAAAGGGTATTATTAAAAACGTACTTATAATTTATTTTGCATCAAATATATTTATCCATATGTTAAAACAATTATTATTATAATTATATATACTTTATTCAGAAAAAAGACATGATATGTCCATCATCTTACATAGCTAAATATATTAATACACAAAAGATTGTAATATCTAAATTTCACAATAAAATATCATCACAATGGCAGTCAAACAGTATATAAACAGTAAATAACAAATTGTATCTAATCTGCAATCACCTGGAAAAAAAATATATATCTAACTGATTTTAATTCACAAAATCATGTTTTTAACTTTAACAGGGGAGAATTTCTGGTGACTTAAGAAAAAATAATAAAGAAATACAATTTTAACAATTACATAATACCATATATGCAAGATCCATCAATTCTTGTACATGCACATGTATATATCTCTATATATTTTACATAATTCGATTCAAATATTGTGTTCTTAGTTCAAAACTTTTTAAGACATACAATGATAACTTCTGAATAACTACTTTGTTATCATTGTTTAAAAGCTCAGTAAATTTTAATACATTAGCATTTCTCCAAAAATATTCTTTTATATATCGTTTGCGTAAATCAATATACAGCGGACACTCTAGTAAAAAATGAAATTCATCCTCTAATGTTTTACAAATTAAACATTTACGGTCTGAATATGGGATTTTTAGAGGTTTGTGCCACCTGCCTGTTTCTATTTCTAATCTATGCGCCGAAACCCTAAGCCTTGATAATGCAATTCTTAATTTAGTGTTTTTGATAATATCCAAATACAGCTGAAATTTAAATTTTGCATATATATTATATGTTCTTGCTCTAGATGACCCTTGTAGTTGACTATTCCAATTTTGAATAAAACCATCAGTAAGTCTGCTTTTAAAATATTCCAAAAATAAAGTTTTATTTCCTACTCCCTGAAACAACCATGCATAACTAAAACCTAGATTTTCTAACAACTCTTTAATAGATTTAGCCCAAGAATTCTTTTGGGGATGCAAATCTAAATCATTCAACATTAAGCAATATACCTTTTTAATATACTTATTTTCATCACTTTCAATAATTTTAAACCAATAGCGTACAACATTTACTAACTGTTTATAAAATAAAGTTGTGCGCCCCAGTTCACCATATATAAAATTATTTTGTGTTTGAGGCCTAACTCCTAGTAAATGTTTGCAAAATTGTAAGTGAACTCGTTCTATTTTTTCTGAATTATAGAAACCCCACACCTCACTACCATAACTTAAAATGGGTAAAATAAGTTTATCAAATAGATTTAAACAATGACTTATTGTAAGACAAGGGAATTTCACTAGATACGATTTTAATTTGAATATACCCTTTAAAGCTTGACCACTTAATGTTTCACATGTTGATTGAAAAGAACCACCAGTACTAAATACAATACCTAAATACGAAAAAGAATTAACTACTTCAATAGCAGAATTTTGATATATGAATTCTAAGTTTTGTCTATTTCTCCCGCCTTTTCTAAAAATCATAATTTTTGTTTTATTCACGTTTACTGTTAATTTCCATCTAGTACAATAAATATCTAACAAATCTAAACCTTTTTGTAAACCTGACTCTGATTCTGAAAGAATTACAATATCATCTGCATAAAGCAGTAGAAATATTTTTTAAACAACCTAACTCAACTCCTTCGAATCCATTTATAGAGAAATGTTCCTCAATGTCATTCAAATACATGGAAAATAAAAAAGGTGATAAACATTCCCCTTGACGTACCCCAAGCATACAAACAAAATCTTCACTAACATTATTGTCATATTTAACACGTGACTTAATGCTCTTATACATGGATTGTAAAATATTTAAAATGTTCCCTCTCACTCCCAATTTAATCAATTTAAACCACAGAATGTCTCTAACAACATAATCAAAGGCTTTTGTAAAATCCACAAATGCAACATATAACTTTTTATTTAAATTTAATAGATGATTTATAATACCATTTAAAACAAAAATATTATCAATGGTTCCCATGTTCTTTCTAAAGCCTGCCTGTGCCTCAATATAAACATTATAATTTTCAGCCCATTTACATAGTCTGTTATTTAACACTTTTGAAAATAATTTCCCAAATGTACTAAGTAAAGTAATTCCTCTATAATTTCCTACTTCATTAACGTCTCCTTTTTTATGCAATGGAATAATAAACCCTTCTGTCCAGACCTCTGGAAAATAACCTGTAGAAAATAACTTATTAAACAATAAAAATACTCCTTTAACAAATATATCATTCTGCGAACCGTACTTAAAAAATTCAGTTAAAACATAATCTGGGCCTGCAGATTTACCTATATTTAATTCTCTACATGCTTTCACTATTTCTAAATACGACAATTCAACATTTAATTCTGAGAACATACACTGGAGTTCATTATTCAAATAACGTTCATTAAAATATAAAATGTCCTCGTCTGGCTGAAAAAATACAGAGTCCGGATCATTGATAGCTTTAGAATATTGTACAAAGTTATCAGCTGTCAATGTATTTGATTTATTATTATTTAAATCTGTACTTTTTAACAAATTCCAATAGGCCTTTGCATTAATAAATCTCAAATTAATTAAATTCTTTAATATATGTTAAAAAATATCATCTAAAGGTACTCTACCAAAGCCTCTTGTGTCAAAATTAGCCCCGCCCCTGGGAGCCATAGGTTTATCTTATATGTATATAGTTAAAACTTAAATCAAAGGGCTGCAGCTCTATGGTATTTTCTGATTTTTGCAATCTAAATCATACTGACTATCTGTATGTACTTTCCTGTAAGTGTATTTTTATATACTATAATTCATCTAATGATCTTACGCAGCGACAGCGTTTTGATTTTCTTCTATAACAGTTTGAGATTGATGCATATGGAATTTTGCATGAAAAAAAAATAGAATTGCCTCGACTAGGATTTGAACCATAGGCCTCACACCCTCAACGAGACCGCTTACCTCTGCACCACGGCGAAGTTATACATATGTACCTTGAATAAAAACGAATACATTATGTAATTCTAAATTGAGAATTTCCATTTCGTGTTTGTAATCCTTATTAATTTCGAGGTATTTTGTTCACGATAAACCTGTTGTTTAACACTGATGAAAATAATTTAGCGAAAATCTTCTCGCCAAAACAGTCCGACATGTATATATTCCACTACTCGACAGTCAGATTTATTTGTGTACTACGCTCTGGAGTATTCGGTAATCGACATAGCTAAAAATAGCATTTTCATTGATTAAAATGATATTCATGATAATCCGAAGCTTTACGGAAATAGCCGAACATTTTTCATTGGGTAAAAAAGATATTCATCCGCGAAATTTGTGATTGTAACCTCATATTTCTGTTGACTAATCTAAACTTTTAATGCACTGTAATTCGTTAAATTGCAGCCTTCATTAAAAATTATTCTTTCTTTTAAATTGCTGGTTTTTAAGCAGTTTTGAGTGAGAACTACTTTGTGTTGTTAGGACTGTGAGGAAAGTTTGTGTTAGACCGTGGATGTTAGCTATGTATTTACTGATCTTTAATACGATCAGAAAATACAAAAATCATCTTCTCTAAATTTACAAAGGATAGAGTTAAGATATTTTGCATGAAACATTGTGTACTGAATCTCTAGCAAGATTGTTCAAGCCCTGGGGTCAAAATTGGTTCCGCCCCGGGGGTCATTGATTTTCATTATGTACATAATTATAGTGAAAAAAAAAATTTGTCTGAAGGTTCAAGGCATAGAGCTTTGATGTTTGATATATAATATCATCTATAGGTCCTCGACCAAAGTTGTTCAAATGTAAAAAATTTGCCCTGCCCGGGGGCAATGATTCTCATTATGTACACGTAGTAAAAACAGAAAATAAAACAAATGTTTTCTGAATGGGAGAAAGCTATAGCTTAGATATTTGACTCGAAATGTTGTTTGGTGGACCTGTATCAAGATTGTTATTAATCCCTTGGGTCAAAATTATGCCTTGCCCAAGGGGACAGTGACCTACTTTCTTGTCCTTTGATGTACAGCAATGACATTTTGACCATGTGCACAGTTTTAGATGTAAAATTGAACTTTGACCTAGATTTTGATGATGTGACCTACTTTCTTGTCCTTTGATGTACAGCTATGAAATTTGAACCATGCGGTGGCATAGCATTTTTCTCAAATGCAATCTTGTTTTAAACTGTTTATAAATTTTGATTTTTTTTTTGTACAAATGTACAGCCATATATATATGTGAACACACAGCTGCTTCAAAGAAGCAGTTGACACTGTGTATAAATCTTTTTGATTTTTGTTTGTTTGTTTGTTTGTTTTGTATGTATGTTTACCATACCTTCGCCGTATAACGCATCTAAAGAAAGCAACCCTAAGTCTTCGGATATACAATACAATACGAACAGAACATTATTTTATTTTGACATGTACAATGTACATAATCATACTAAGTGTGATGATACATTGATAGAAATGCATAAACAATACAACTTCAATACTAATTTTTAAAGATTTTTAAAATAAACTTTGAAGACAATGTCACGTTACATTTTAATGACGTTATATACAGTATAGTGCGAGCTTCAGTAATTATACTAGAACGTTATTTCAAATCAACAAAAAATGATATTATATTGTTGAGTATAAATTGTTTTAAACGTAATAAAATATACATGTTATAATATGACCATAATTACAAGTGAACATTTTGGATTTGTAACGAAATACAAAATGAAAGACAAGATATAAGTTCATTGCGTCATCTTTAAGATGCAGAATATTTCGGTCTTGACATGTTATACATGTATGTATGTGATGAAATAGAGGAGTACACTATCTAAGAGTAGGTGTTCAAGTTCAAAATAAAAATCAATAAAATTTGGATACATTTCGAGATAAATATACAATGATAGATAAAAGTAAAATTATCTCTTCTATGAAATGCTAAATATATATATATATATATATATATATATATATATATATATATATATATATATATATATATATATATATATATATATATATATATATATATATATATATATATATATACACATATATATACACATATACACATATATATATATATATATAGTATATTTATATATACAAAATATATAGACAAAACTAATGTGACAAGACAGACAGATTAATTTTATAAAAAGGAAACATTAAGATTTTGTTCAAACATTTCTTTGTTTGCTTTTAGAGAAAGTAAAAAGTCGAGCGTTTTCCCCGCCCGGCGGTGGCTCTTGTTACACTCTAGAGGCTACTGTTTGAAACTAAATATCTTGGAATTTTGTTAGAAGGTTTTTTAAGATGATAATAGCTGATTTTCCAATATTTTTAGCTCAAGTTCCAATATGTGTTATCTGGGGTCAACAACCCAAAAATAAAAAAAACACTTTTAAAGACTTTAAGAGGCTACTGTTAAGACTATAAATGTCTTGGAATTTTGTCAGAAGGTTTGTTTAGATGATTTCTAGTTTTAAGTTTCAATGTAGGTCACCTGGGGTCAAAAACTAGGTCACAAAACCCAGATATGGAACTGTTTTACTTTAAATATCTGGAACTTTGTCAGAAGGCTTGTTAAGATGGTTCGATCCTTACTTACGTGCCGTGATTTAGCAAAAGAAATACACTGGCAATAACAAAAGTTATCTCTAAAAAGAACTCTGTGACATCTTCAGAGTTATCACAAGAACTCCAGAACATTTGAAAAATCGGGTATAAATCTGTTAGCCGGTGCTTTATGTTTGCAATTTTGCATTATAATTAGATAATTATTTATGGCAAGGATGAAGACCAGAAATAAGCAGGTCAATACTTGTGAATTGCCAAATAATTTGGAAATTTTACTTAAAACTACCAGATTTTAAGCAAGAGGCGATGAAAAATGGCCTATGAATTAGTTCTTGACACAAGATGTAAGACAAGCTTAAGGAACTGTTAAACGAAGGATAGAGTTCTTATGATAACTTGTGATAACTGTCACGGAGTTCGTCGGGAAACATCTGTATATACTACAAAAACACTCGCCGCTCACTCACTCAATCGTCCAATGAAATGTTTGGTAGTCGAGGAGCCGCCACTTCAAATGAATTCAAAAGGAAATCGGGGAGAGACAGTCTTTGTATTTTCCTTTTTTGAACATTCAGTGTCTTGTATCAAAAAACGTAAACGAATTAAAACAAACGGAATTTATGATTATTTATTTTTTTAAGAAAATGATTTTGCATTTTGACGGAGGCTAGCTTGGTCAGATGAATAGATATGTGGAAATGAACTATTCTGGTTTTATAAATTATTCTTTACACGCATTGTTTAATCACCAAAAAACCGTGAAGATTTATGGTGGTTTAAATTTTCAAAACGGTTGTCTATGTTACATTATTCCAGATGGTAGCTGCGAGATACCGGAGTTTTTATTTGTCAAATGACAGGCGCATTAATTTTCAAGCAAAGTAGTTCCCGAATGGTCGAAAATTTCTAATATTGTTTCATTCTTTATACATATACATGCTTACAGTAAGCTCCATGATTATTTACATCTGTGTTTAGCGTCGAAATAATAAGTTACAAACCCTAATTTAGAATAATATGGTTGACTTCACACATACATGTATAACTTCACCGTGGCCGAGGGTTTGCACGCACGCTTATGAATTGAGAGGTCTCAAGTTCAAATCCCAGTTGAGGCAACTCTTTTTTTTTAAGTCAAATAATCATTGAATTGACTATCAGTCTTGCAATTAGTCTTATAGCCAATTTACTACAGTTAAAACACTGGAAAGCATTGGTGGCACTATACAAATCAAATTGGTTTATAATCTCACAACCTTCACCTTTCTGACATTCTGAGACCCAAACAAATTCAGCGCCTTCTGTGCTTTGATTGATGAAATTTTGTGTGATATGTTATATGTAACGAAAGTGACAGCACAGCAAGTTTCTTGGCAATTTATTTGATTTTGTCCCTGTTGGCAATTTTTTAAAATGACAGCTAAAACATACTTTGGATCTTTTTGATAAACTTATCAACCCGATATTGAACTACTGCAGCGAAGTTTTTGGGTTTAAAATGCTAACAGGTAGAACGCAAACATATTTAGGCTTTTGTAAAAGATTACTTTCAAAAAAAATGCATTACGCTGAACAGGGTGATGAATTTAATAATAATATCTTTATTCATGAAGATATACCACTGTATCATAATATTCAATTTTGCTTGAAGGTTTGTAACTCTTTATTCTGCTAAATATATCAAACAAATGTATAATTGTTAAAATCAATGATATATATATATATAGATCAGAATCCTCGAAAGGTAAATAAAGGTGACCGAAGGAAAACATTTGCACCCAATAACAATCAAAGGGGCATTTGATTGGCCGATTATATAGACCTTTTAACAATACGATTTTACGAATGTTGCATTTTGCGCATTCTGCGTAGGGCAAAAACGCAATAACGATGTCTAAAGTTTATCATACTTTAAGGCTTTAATAGATGCGATTTCATGTTATGTCACCCAAAAAATATTAATTTTGGGATGACTTAAGGCGGTAAGTACTGAAAACGTGAACATAATTTTCAACAGATCTACGAAAATGTGCGAGACTAATAATTCAATGGTCAAAAAGGGCATACACATGTCGTTTGTTAAAGGTATCAATAGACGACTTTTCCATCAGTAATTTAAATTGAAACAGCAGGGTGTTAAAGATAAAATTTTATTACCCCTGTATTTAGAGGTTAATAATAATTGGTTGCTGCTCGCCATTATGCGATAATGGCCCGAAGATGTGCATAATGGCCCGAGGGCCGCAGGCCCGAAGGACATGATGAACTCGAATGTCCACATCGTATTACCGGCGCCAGTGATGGCAGATAGCTGAAATTTACCGCTCGGTACAGGTAGGTTATAAATTTGGTTGGTGTTATTATATGTTACACAAATACGGCCCATTTCATTAATTGCTATAAAACTACAAATGTATTGTCCATTGACTGGAGATACTATTAGATAATTTTGGACTAGTTTTTTTTTCCTGTTTTTAGACAATTTTGAGCAGGTTAAAAGTGACAGTCTTGTTTTTTGTTCAAAATATCTCAAGTTTTAACTCAATGGCAGGATTTCGTGTTATTAATATAGACGATTAATATAGATCCATTGGGGTCACGCAAGCCAAATATCTACCCCGTAATTCTTTTCTTAAAAGTTTAACAGACGTTCAATCAGGTCCGGTCGAAGAAAAAATGCTGCCGTTGTAGGCAGAAACTTATTTTAAATGCTGCCGTCCATGGCAGAAATGGGCCGTATTTGTGTAACATAATAGCACCAATCAAATATATAACCTACATGTACCTGTACCGAGCGGTAAATTTCAGCTATCTGCCATCATTGCAGTGATCTGCCATTACTGGCGCCGGTAATACGGTGTGTTCGTGTACAGTAAACAGTTCTGAGTGTGTTGTTCTCTGTGACTTCTATTCAATTACTTAAAAGATTAGTTTATGTTAAGCAAACTATTCAAACATATTACTAACACATTAACTATGCCCCCACTGTTCACCACTTACACTATGCGCCTTACTCACTGATCATTTCTCACACAATGAACATTACTCACTAAGAGAACCTCACACAGCGAACTACTCACACAATGAACATTACTCACTAAGAGAATCTCACACAGCGAACTACTCACACAATGAACATTACTCACTAAGAGAACCTCACACAGCGAACTACTCACACAATGAACATTACTCACTAAGAGAACCTCACACAGCGAACTACTCACACAATGAACATTCTCACTAAGAGAACCTCACACAGCGAACTACTCACACAATGAACATTATTACTCACTAAGAGAACCTCACACAGCGAACTACTCACACAATGAACATTACTCACTAAGAGAACCTCACACAGTGAACTACTCACACAATGAACATTACTCACTAAGAGAACCTCACACAGCGAACTACTCACACAATGAACATTACTCACTAAGAGAACCTCA